>NC_034411.1:56276447-56346231 GCF_002078875.1 Numida meleagris
GAGGAGAGGAGAGGAGAGGAGAGGAGAGGAGAGGAGAGGAGAGGATCAGTGACAGCTTCCCCAAAAACATTACTTAGGATCAATCTGTTAAATCCTTCCAAAGCATTGTAAATCCCAGGCTGGGCTTCAGATTTTTGACAAAAAATACAGTTTTAACTCAGCAGCATACAGTGCTTGGTCTGGTGTCTAGTATAGTCAATGGTCTTTGACTCAGTGAAACTTTCCTTTGACTACCAGCAAGACCCTTGTTTCTGATGTAAAAACCTGTTTCTTTCTTTAGTGTTTTTTTCTTATTGGTATTCTTTTGGAGCTAAGGAGTTGCATTTTTGTTATTTCTGCAAAGTTTCACCAGTGAAATGTGTGAAAACAGCAAATGAAAATATAGGTAGAGAAAACTAATAAAGAAAACCCTTAAACAGCCTCAAAGAAATGTAATTTGTTATTCTATTCCATACTTCTCCTTGTTTCATCAAATAAAAGATTTTTTTTTCTTTTTTTTCTACTTCAGAGTGCTTCTATTATTGTTTTAAGGGACAGGTGTTTGTCATGCTCTGAAGGTTAAAGTTGGAATTAAGGAGCTTACCTTGTAGAATGAAATGTAAAGTGAGGGTTTTTCAGTACACAGACAAATATTTTATATACTGTGATTTTGGTAGAAGGTTATTTTTTTAAAACAGTTCATAAAGTAACTGTGTTGTGACCGGAAATTATTTCTAGAAGTCAACTACTAGCTACTTTCTCCCTCCTGTTCTCATTTATACTTTGTAAGTTTAGTGAAATAAATACTGCTGAAAAAACATCTTTTTGGCTTCACTAATAGGAACATAAGAACAAATTAACTGAAAGTTTGTGAAGCTTCACTGTGTTACCCACTGCTCTTTCAAAATTTCCTTAGTCTTTGGATTTTTTTAATTTTATTGCGGATATTGCCATTTTCTTTCAATTATCCTTTAAAACTTTCCTTGAGCTGCAGAAGCTGAAGGCAAAGGTACAAATCTTTGAATTCCCTGTGAAAAAAATCATCTTGTTTCTGTCTTTCTTTTCCATCCTAATGACGATGATCTCACTCCTCTTCTGTAGTTCAAAACCACATTTTAGCTACCAATCAGTTGCAGGCTTTCAGCCAAGCGTCACTCACATCTTCAGCCTTCCATGCCATTAATGATCCCTAAAATCCCTTTGGGGTTACAATATTTACACCTTCACAACTAGATAGCTGATGAAAAATAAATTGGGCAGAGTCTGCTGAATTGTTTCAGCATTTGAACTACTTTCCCGCACTGAGAGTGCAGGCGTATCCACTCCACTTAGAAGTAAGTTATTCAGTAATGAAGTCATTAGTGCCTTTTGTCTGCATAATGCACTAAGTTGTCAGATGCTTTCTGTTGGTTCTTCTCTTCTTTTTCCTTACTTTGTCACCATTCTCTTGTGTCTTCCAACTTGCCTTCTGCTCTGGCAGTCAGGGCAATGCAAGGTAAAAGCTGTTTCACAGGCTGTAGCAGGGCTACTGGAATGCACAACTTCTTTTGTCATCCCAAGGAAATGTAGTGGATGAATAAAAAATAATCTCATGGCAGAGAGATATAAGAGCAAACATTGGCTTTTTTTGTTGACAGACAGAGGAAAAGGGGTAGCCTTTCTTAAACTTAGAAAAAATGCAGCTGAGAGGGACAATGCATTTGCATACAATCCACATCTAAGTAAAAATCTGGTCTAGAGTCGTTGTTCCTTCCCTTGATATTTCAGAATATGCAAAGGCAGAGATGATACTATTTCTATCAACACAATCTTACATTTCTCTTTTTTTACTTAGAGCAAAGTAAGGCAGCACAATTGTACTAGATTACTTCACATAAACTTTTGAGCAAACACTCTAAGAATCTAATTAACATTAACAAAAGAAATTCTGAGAAATAGCCAGCAAAAAAACAGAGCAACAAGACTTAAAAAAAAAAAGAAGATGAGGAGGAGGTCTGTCCAAGGGAATTCTTGATTGCTGTGGAGTTACTTAACAGCAGCAAAAACAATTCTGTTCAGTAATTTTTATGCTTGGGAATTTATAGGTTTTGGGAAAGGGAAAGCAAAATAAATGACAAAATCATGTGCTTTAAATGATGTAAAATTAAGTGGCCAAGTGTTGAAATGAGAAAGACTCACTTTATACCTGCCACATCCATTGTGACTCCCTAGATACTCTCTTCTGAGAAGGAATCAGAATCCATACGGTGACTTACTATAATTAAAAAAAGAGCAATTTGACACAGACATATACTTTGCTGCTTCCATTGTATCACTGAGTCTTTTAGAGCTGCTGCAACCCACTCTTCTCTGAAAGTCTTGTTTCCTAGCTTTATTAAACTGTGAATACAAGAATCATGCATGACCTACAAAGGGTATAAGGTCAGCTGGGTTACATCACTATTGGTATGCGAACCAGCTGTCAAAAATGCAATAACAATACACTCTCGGAGATTATGAAGCTGGAGAAGTCTAACATATGCAAAGCACAAAGGGCGATTTTTCAAAGAGGTGTGCGCTGTCATCAACACTGGAGAGCTGAGCAACTAAATTCCTTCCGTGGATTTTCAAAATGTACCCTGTTGCACTAAGACACAGGCAACCTTCTTAACCTTCATTTTTATTAAAAGACAATACAGTTTTTGTAGGAAGTTATTGACAGTTTCAGCTTTGTAAGTAACTAAGTCTGGAACACAAGTTCTCGGTCATTTTTTGTCGTATCTCCACTATCTCCAGGCTATTTGGAAGCACATACTACTTTTGTAACTTTAATAGTGCATAAGAAACAGCCAGCATTTCACTGCTCATTCACTCAGAATGTGTGACATCTTGCGATGCAGTTGCAGACAGTGTGTTTTGATCAATTGACAACGGACAAACCAAACAACATACAAACTAAGCAAAATAAGAGCAATCCTCTGTACTACTTAAATAATTCAGTACAGTAATAACAATCATATACCACAATAGAGAGTCCAGTGAAAATTAGAAGCAGAAATAGATGATAGATATCTGAGTTAGGCCAGAACAAAATGGGCTTTTGCGATTTCATGTTTACCATTGTCACTGACCTGTTGATCAACATCACTAGCTTTCACCCTGTGCAGTGGAAGAAGTGGGTGCTGAAACTTCAGGGTGACTTTTCAGAGTTCTGTGTAAGCTTTTGCAACATGATTAAGCTGCACGTAAAACATTGCTTCAGAGTAATGGTGTTAGTTATGACCTTAATTACCCTCTTGAAAATGCAGCTTTAATTTCTTAATAGCTGATGGATTCCTAGATCATTTTCTTTTCATTTGCAGTCTGCTTCATCAAGCTCCCCACTTCTGGCTTTCTCTTTATAAATACAATAACAGCAAAAAAAAACAGTGTAGTATACCTTAAAGTATTATCTAAACTCTACTGAAATCCTGATCTTTTAGGGTTGTGTATTTCCCGTGCACACGCATATCTCACTAGCAGCTGTTCCCAAATATACTGAAGTCTCTTATTTTCTGTTTTTTCCCACTGGTTTCCCATGCCTTTCTTTTTTTCCTACTGACAACCATGTCACATAAAAATGTTGTCAGATTAGATTCTAATGGCTTTGAAATGTATAATAACAGTGAGGGAAAAAAAGCATTTCAAGAGATTGACTTGTTACTTGTGTTAGTTGATTACTTTTTGGCAGGAAATAAATTTTAAAAAATGAGTCTTTGAATTTTTGTTGTATGAGTGACACAAATCTACAAGAAGCACTGTATTTTTAAACATTTCTGCTACAAAACAGAGGAAGAAGACTGTGTGTGCATGAAGAAAAATAGTTATTAATAAGACATGTATATAACAATGTAAAGATATAAACAAAAATTGTTGCCATATTAATGACTCCTAGAAAGGCAAGCTATGGTAGGAAAATGAATGCCAAGCACTTTACCTACATTAGTTTGCTAGGAGTTTCAGGTCCTCCATTTGAGTAGGAATGAATGGTAACAAAATGCAAGGCATTAGTCATACTGAATAGTTTGTAAATACCATGTAGAATCAATTGATGTCAACTCCTTGGTAAATATTACAAACAAGAAATGTATTTGTAGAAATTAGGTTGAATTACTGGCAGAAAGATGGGCTATATTTGCAAGTATTGTTTGTGAAGAATAATTCAGCTAACAAAGAATAATTCAACCATGTACATGTTCAATATTAACATATATCTCTAATGTTAACCTACAGCAATGAGTTGTACTGTGGGATAAAAATAATGAACCTTTATAATACATTTCTCATTTGGTTTTCTTCACAAAATTACTAGATGTGATTAACCCACTTTAAATTTCAGCTCTGCAATTGAAACGTATGATTCTGTGCAGTATGTTTTTGTACAGCAGTTATTCTCAGATAGGGATTTGGGAGACCATAGAAAGTGAATAAGAAAAGTAAATCTAATGGCAGAAAACTCAATTTCACTGTGCAGAAGTTCTGTATGAAAAGATTTTAAGAAAAGATCTGAATACCAGCAAACAGCAAAATTACTATTTCTATAACAGCAAAACAAAAAAATTAGCCACATCACTGCACTGTTCATCATGAAAATACAAGATAAATTTTAGAAACTCAAGGTTGGTGTTTTCACCACAGAACTCTGGAGACTTTTCTTCCAAATAATATACTCCAACAGTCTTTTCTGGACAAACTAAATAATGCTTTTCTTGTTTTCATCTCCTTCTTCCCAATTGTTTCCTCTTGCAATATTCCTGCCTTTTGTTAGTGTTACCACTTTTTCATTGTTTGCAGTGTGTTACCATGCACCCTTGTTGATTATCATCTAGATAAGCTATACACTGGTAGCTCTTCTAAAAAGAGCGTCCAAAGATTTTCACTGTAAGAACACTCCCAGCTTCTTTCACCAAGAACCTTCCTCTCATCCCACCTCAGTGTTTCCCTTCTCTTTGTGCTAGTAGAAGCACTCATGCTGCCACCAATGAAATCCCCAAATAGAGACCTTCTTGTATTAAAAATGAAATCGTTTCTTCTATTGTGGAGGGGTAAATAGTAGGCAGTTCCACCACATGCGTGTCATGCATTGTGTCCCTGTGCAGCACCTTCTGCTGATGGCACTGCTGCCTCTGCTAGGAGCTCTGGCTTTCTCTAGCAAGGAAAATTCCATGCTAAATCCTGTGTGGGACTTTGCTCCATGTGCTCTGTATAAGGATGTCTGAGGGAAAGGAGGAAACTGCAGCTGCATCTCCCAAACTTGAGGCAATAACTAATTGCTGGATCAGCCTTCAAGTCAGTACTGAGCTGGGAACCTCCCTAGCTTAAAGTATAAGTTTCTAGAGCTACAGAGCACCCAGAAGTAGCCAGAAAAAATTTATTGAGTGCATAGGTAATATGAGTAATCTTATTAACATCCGTCCAGGACTAATTCTAGTATTACTAAGTTTACTGTATGCCAATAATATTTAAACAAGGATCCTTAGCTGATCGGTCTTTTATTTTGTTAGTAAAAGTCAAAAAATAAAGGACAAAAGGAAAAATTGAATCCGTTATAGGAAATGTAACTGGAACTGTTTAAAAATAATTGAATGTTGAGCTGGAAGCATAGTCTACACCGTAAAGTAGCGGCAGCTTCAGCATTTACTTCTAAGGCAGTAAGAAGAGTGTCTGGAAAGAAGGCAGTATATGTGTACCAGCACTTTGTAGGCACATGCATACACAGAGACATCTCTTCTATTTTATGTAAAATTGTGGGTATTTGGGGACAGTGACCTAGGCATTTAACAGCCTCTTGTAATTGTATGTCTCCAGAGTGGAGTTATTTTTTGACTTTTACTTCAGTTTTGCATTTATTCAATTTATCATGCCCACACATAACCTCTGATTCTGTGAGTTTCTGCAGGATGATAAGGTTGAAACAAGAGATTAGAGGCAGCTTGTCACCTTCATTTAGGCTTGTGATTTTCTCAGTTTACTGGTAAAGACCCATCCCAAGAAGACATTACACTTGTTCCTTGGCCATTGGTAAGCGATCTTCAGCTGGACACCCCCTCTCCAAGGCCACTTCATGAATGCAGATCCCATGGATGCTCCTACTCCCTGTTTGTTGCTCCTAAATCAGATTACATAATTTGAAGTGATGATGGGTAGGCTACATAGCACAGCTGTTTGAAGGTTTCCAGGGTCACCCCAGCACCCACCAACTCACTTCTCACTGTGTGCGCTAAAGAAACTGTTCCCACAAATAATTGTGTTTGGAACAACTCCACTTACTGCTACACTAAAGGATTAGGGGAAATGCTCTGTGATGGCCAATAGAAATGTCTAGGGGAGCACGAAGGTAATGAGGATTCATTATCCCAACGTAGCTTTGCAGCCTGGCTCCTTGCACCTCATCTGAGGTAAAGCTGGTACTCAAAGCTGAGGACCAATATACTGCCTGCTTCTGCAGTGAAGACATGCCTAATGGGACTATTATGTTTTCCACATAAGGGAAATCCACCACTATTTATATCCAGCTTAGTACTTCAGATTCAGGCAGAATACTTCTGAAACTACATTCATCCAATATTAATAGCATCTGTCTCGCAGATTAACTATCACATTGTGTTTTTATTTAAACATCATCACTGAGCAATCACTCACTAAATTATTTAAAGGAAACAACAAAAAATTGTTTTAAGGTCACAAGAAGGATGTCAGCAGGCCAGTATTACTAAGCATTTGAAAAACCTGGAAGATTTCATTTTAAGGAACTGTAATAATGCCTTTCTTTGGCATATGTAATTCTATATTTTATATTTATGAAGATGGACATTTCTGAAGTGTTTAATGAGCAGCAATATAGTTGCTCAGTTAAAATGCAGAGCCTTATACCATTTTTAATATTATCCAGTAAGTAACTCAGTGCCATATGCTTCTGTGGCTTGACTGCCAAAGAATGCAATGAGTTGCTTTGGAAGCTGCCTCTGAACTCCACACTCCAGCCAAAACCATGTCTGTGGTACAGAGCTATTGATGTCCTACCAACGTGGAATGGCCCCACAGAGAAGCTGCACAAAGGCTCTGCTAGTTCCATTGCATGGGATGTGGCTTGGAGCAACGTATGGAATTAGGGCAAAGCTTAAATACTAGACATGCTGCACTGGAAAATATATAGTATAAACTTGCAGACCGTGAGATGCTTACTCCTCTTTGTTGCCTTTTGACCTCTGTTCCCCAAATCACAAACCACATGCTAAACTTTCATATGCTGCCTTGGGGTACATTAAATGTTTTGGACTGCAAAAAGAACACAAAATCCATCCCAGTTTTGACTCCTGCTACCTACCTCTCATCTTGTCAGGTATAGAAAATGAGCTAAAAACATATGCATGAAGAGTAGGGAATGGGAAAAGAAAAAAAAAATCAGCAGCAATAAAAGGTGAGAAATTATAGAAATTGAAGAGATCTGTTAACTGTACATGTGTATTTATTTTGCTATTTTGCTTTGCACTACTTATGTTATTTTGGACAGAGACCACTTGTTCATCTATTTTATACAGTACCCAAATCTTTACATCTTAAACATTCACCATACTGGCTCAAAATTAAGCTCCCATTTTGCACTGACTTTATTTTTTCTCTAGACTGTAACAGCTAAGCACTTTGTTCCCAGTTTATTTTTCTAACACTGTGTGAAATAGTTATGTTATTGTTAATCATGAGCAGCCCCAAAAAATTTCAGCGTTTTCATTTATCATCTTGGTACTCACTGGTCAGCACTGTGTTAATGGGAGACCCAGTATAATCTAAAATCCAGACTCAAAGATTTGCACTGGACCTCCTGTCCTTAAGATGAAGTTCCCATGGCACTGTCTTTCAAGGAGTGCAGTAATCAAGAGGGTCATTACAATAAGAAATTACATCATTTCTAAATCAGTTCATTTTGCTGCAGTAGTGCTGAGTTGATGGTAGAATTGTGACAAGATGAGCTCTGAGCTCCAAACCTTCTTGTGTTTTTCTGGCTACATTACCTGATCTGTAAAAGACTGAGTTTCTCTACGAATTTTGCTTTGTTAAATGAAGACAGATAAAAATCTCCTCTCCTGTCAACAGGGCAGCTGAGCCTCCTGTGCTTAATGTGATAGAAAACAACAATTAAAATAAAATTTACCTCACGCATACACCAGTCTTAGCCTATCTGGACATTTTCTATATAATTTAATATTTTTGGTCTAAAACAATAATGGTTGAGAAGGGACATAAATGGACACAAGGAGAAACAAATCTGAAACAGATGTTAAGAAGCACTCCCAGCACAGAAGAGCTGATGTGCTGAAAAGCTATCTGGGAGCAAGACGTTTAAAGATTCCTCTCAAGAAAGTCTGTAAGGATGAGCAGAACAATGGAGGAAGGCTTCATCGAGGTACCTACTCATCCTTCACACCTCTCACTTCACCAGCTCAGGGGATTCTGCTTTTCTTACAAAACACAGTTTTCCATCCCATTCAAGCTAGCTTTAGAACAGGAATAAAAATGTGAGGGAGAAATTTTGAGTGAATTTCAGATGAAAAGAATAAGAAGAAATAAAAGCTCTGTTGTATTTTGTTTCCCTCAGACAGAAATAGGAAAGTTTTGCCTAGAACAGGACTGCTCCAGACATTGGGAGGATTCAAACTCAGCATCCAGTATTTGTCTGTGCTATTAGCGCTTTGTAATTAAGCAGGAAACTTTTATGTCTGAAAGATGCATGTGAACAATTATAATGCTTTTTTAAATAGTGCCAATAACCATGGTGACAGATACACAGTTGTCTGTGAAATACCAAAATTACTATACACTGAATAGGATGCCCACTATGATTAGTCCCTGATAGCCAGTTCAGTTAATGATTAACACTTAAAGCATCCTATAAAGTGTGTTTTAATCACTGACATAATCCTTCAAAACCAGAGGAATGACAAGTCTAGCAAGGGGAAAAATAAGTAATGCGGTTACATTAATTTGTCAGGGACATTACTCCTTGATTCTCAGTGTCAGTTCACTAAGATTATATTATTAAAGATGGCATTTATATGTTTCTGTTTCTTTTTAAATGTGGACAGAAACACATCAGGGAATTACTTCCTTCAGGAAACCAGAGGGTCTTCACTGGGTGGTGTGGGGGAAGATTTTCAGCTCTCAGGTTTCATGCACCCTCCTCAGAATCCAATTGTTACTCATTATGGATACTCGCTAAGGACAGTGGTGATGAGGAACCAGGAGATGAGTTCTGCATTGCTGAACCTAAAGGTGGCCTCAATAGTGATGCCTGAATTACACGATAGCAGTTGTGACATGAGTAACTAAAACAGTTTTAGGACAAAAGTTTTTGATCATTGACTCCAGCAGACAAAATGCAGGCAACTGCAAAAAAAGTGGAGGTTTTTCTTCAGAACCTTCTCATGTATGTTCATAGGTTCACACTGAAAAGGACAAAAACACCAGTCCTCAGCTCCCCTCTGCCCTGCAGCTACCTCTCTCAGTAGATCTAGCTACTCAGCTCATCAGGCAGTCATTGACTACTTGGTTCTAGTCCACCCTCCCAGCTGGTAGTAGGAAAGGGTAGTGATCATTTGTGGTGGAGTTTGAACCAGTTCCTGGCCAGAATCTGTTCAGAATGTTTTAATGTTTTCACAGGGTAAACACAAAACCCCTTCTCTTGAGAAGACTTAAGTATGCCACCTGCCATTGAGAATGGGATAACTATTTGAGAGAGAGAAATGGGTGTGATGCTTGCAATGACTTCTCTTTCCATCTGGAAGATGACTGCACATGGCTTTATAGCAAATAAAAAATGGTTGGTTTGCATTGCTTTTTGTCCACTGATTACACTCTCCAGCTTTCTGATGCAACATGGCAAATTTGCCACTGGGGAAGGAACCAATGGCAAATGCAGATTGACTGTTTTAGCATTTCCTTCCCTCTGCCAACAGTGTAAGCTAATATTATTGATGCTTTGGTAACATATGATCCATCATGACCACAGTCTTTTTCAGATCAGAGCTGTATCCTTTTCTGGTTACTCAGTTTGTTCTTTTGTTGTTTGTGGTCAAACTTGTTTCTCTTTTTATGTTTTCAGTTACACTGGATGCATTACTTCTGATCAAGAGATCAGGTAGTAAAGGATGGAATAAACTACAAGAGTTTCTATGAAAGTAGCTAATTGTCAGTACTAGACCCAAAGACAAGTTGTCAGCGTGTACCAAGTTGGTATATGCAAAACTTCAGTTTTTGAGAGGGTCTGAATACTACATGGATGATAAATAGATAGTATGTTGATACTTTGTCATTAGTATTATGGCTCTATTTCTTTACAGTGATTATTATTGTAGATATTATTTGCATTTTTCTAAAGCTTTACCAGTGTTAATCTAGATAGAAATATTACTTAATGCCCTCTAGATATAATGTTAATTACAAACATATAAAGTCTGCTTTCTTCCTGACTCAGAAATACTTTTGCCTAAAATTCAAAATTCTGTGCTGTAGAAGGGATGCAGAAACAGAATTCAAAGCCAGAAAATTCACTGTCTACTAGGAAACCCAGCCATTTTCTCGTTGAGTTCAGCCTACCAAGAAAAACATCTGCATTACTCACAAATCAGCAAGCAGACAACATGTTAAGAAATGAATGTAGTTGTGTCAAACTCTTCTGCACATCCTTGCTTTGTGGCTATCACTGCAATGAAAATCCATTGCAGCTGTCATGTGAGTAGATGACATAAATGATGCCTGGAGGGGATATGTTTAAATTGCAAAATGTTAACTTTTTGTGACAGATACACATATAGCCAGTGAAGTAACAAGGTTTTGTCAAAGCAGGTTTTGTGCATATGTTAGTGATCCCATTACAGCGACTAAATTCTGGATAACGAAATAAGATGACTTTATTTTGTAAAAATAAAGTTTTTTATTATTAGGAAAATTATTTGTAGAGGCTGTGTTTGTGTGTCCTGCTGGCACTTTGGCTGTGCATGTTCGTTCTTCCTTCTTGCGGGTTGTGCTCCTCCTTCAAAATCTCATGCAGATTCCTGTATTTTCTGTGTTAACTGTTTTCTCTGTTTTGTCTTCTGAGTCAGTATTTGCTGATTTGTTGGGCAGTAAGAGGTTATTAGGCCACAGCTCTTTCCTGGGACATGTTTCCACTGCTGTTTGAGTGCAGCCTGTAAATCTCAGGCTCATCACTCATTCTGGTCTGCAGGCCAGTCTCTCCTGTTCTTTGTACTATTTATTTTGGTTGGGATTTGCTTCACATTTGCTGCTGCCTTCATCTGTTGGATGTTTTCCTGTCAAGTTTCTCTGTTGTTCACATGCTTTGCTGCTTCTTGTAGCACCACATGGAGCAGCTGTCAGTCAAACCACTCATTATGTCCTCAAGCTCCTGGCCTGGCTGTTTTCCCTGGAGCCTCTTGCTACACTGACATTGCCTTGTGTCCCCCTCATTTGTCCTTCGTCTCAGTTACCTGTAGAACAAGAATCTGTCTACATCTCAGTACATTCAGCACAGCTACCTGCTGGCTGAGCTAGTGATCTTCCTATTAGTCTCTTGGGCTACACTCTGTCTTACCATGGCTTCATGTGGACTCTGGAAAAAGGAGCTTGTGATTGAACTCCCCGCAGTGCTGAATTTTTTCAGCATTCAGTAACGTAGTGTAACGCATTATGAGGATCCTTTGGTTTCCAGATAGTTTAACTTCCAGACAAGTGGCTATAAATGCACAGCCTTTCCCACTGGAAGTGAGCCATTAGTTTCTGTGCAGGGCACTACAGTTGCTCTGGGCAAGGAACACAGAGAAGAGGATTTACCCCAAGATGAAATGGTGTGCTTTGTGCCAATACACATATGCTAGGGCTATCACTATAGCACAGCTTACAAACAGTTTGTAGAGAAAGATGGAGAGTTGGATTTCACTAGTATAAAATGCATGCTAGTTAGGTTGTAGGCCAGTTCCTTACTGAACTATGGGAAAGACAATATCTTCAAAATGCCTGGGATGGAATAAGGGATCCCTGCTCCCTTCCCTGTGTGTGCAAGCTACCTAAATCACTGTATTAATCACCAACAATCCTGGCAGGCTGCTACTCCTTTCTCTAGAGTCGGCAGAGGCAGGGATTAACAGTGCCAGAGTGGGAAATGATCTGCTACTCAGACCTACAGGTGCCCAGCCTGCCTGTATCTCCAGGAAGCCCTGGAGTCACTTAGTCTGCTTTTTCTTTATGTAGGAAAGAAAGTATGTAGAATAAAGGCTGCAGTCCAACCATAAATTAAATAGTGTTTTCAGTATATACAAAACTTTATCAAGTTGCCCAAAAGTGTAGTGAAGATGTGGAGAAGGACTGAGGAGGGAATGGAATAAGCCCCAAATAAACAAGCAAATAAACAAGCAAAGAAGACTACCAAAGAGAAAACAAGTTAATACGCACTACCCATAATCCGCTAGCTAGAGCAGGTTGATCAGCGGTCTCCTGTTTTTCATGCTCAGTGCCACACTGTGTATGCAAGCCATGACAAGACTCTGAGGAATCAGGGAAGCTGGAGTCTGGCTGGCATATGAAGTCATTCCACAAGTGCCACTGCGTGTGACATGAGGGATCGTTCCAGCATCTTTGCTTGCCTTCAGGACTTTTTTCTAACAGGTGCAGCAGATGAACTTCTCTTACAGCCTTCCTTGCGCATACGAGACCAAACCATCGCCAGCCCAGGGTGCCAGATGACGGAGGAAGGTAGCTTCGCTCATACCACAAGGACTAGCGGCATTCTTGTGAATGAGCAGCAGGAACCTGCTCTTCTGCAGAAAGAAATACTGAATGCTCTGATTTACTGCCACCATGGGACTGGGAGGAGAAGAGGCTTGAACTTCCCAGCAGCTCTGTCCTGGTACATGAACTCAAAGACATCCCCTCAGACAAGAACCATCTTGAATTGCAGTGCAAAATATTGTAACTGGGTCTGGAAATCTGCTGTAGCTTTGGACTGTTTTATGTGCCTACAGTGATCTTAGAGATTTAAACAGCCTCAGCTCAAATCACATCTCCAATGGGAGGAGGCACCAAAGCTGCTGAGGCACATCAGTTGGGTGGGGGGAGTCCTGTTGCAGGCTCTGGGCTCAGGTAGGTGGCATGGAACCAGTACCAGCCTTCAGGGATGGTAATTCCCCTCCTCCTCTCCAGGACCTTTGCACCAGAATGGGGCTGATGTCCTTCTGGTCTCTGAGAGCAGTCACAGCAAATGGGACTGTAGGCAGCAGGCTTAGACAATGGCGCATGGAAATGGTGTACAATTTAAAATGTTCAAGTAAAAAGGACAGGAATGTAACTCCCTAAAGGACAGATAACAGCACTCCTCAGCAGGTCTTATGGTTAGTGGAATGAATGGTTTATCTGGTCTTCACTTTTTAGTTGCTGGAGATATATAGCTTTAAAAATTCCACAAATTATTGACATCTGTTTTCTCCCTCACTTTATTGATCCAAAAATAAGGATTTTTGTTGAAAAGAGGGGACAGTGGCGAAGATTTGTCTGTTTAGCTTTCCCCTTAAAAATTACTTGCACCAGAAGCAGAAGAGGAAGGAAAACTGCCAACATTTCCTAGCTAGGAATAATATTGTTATCTGCAGGAAAAGTACAAAAAGGTTTTGGGGCACAGCAGACTAAAAACCACTTACCAACCTTTAATCACAACCTCAGCAAATCTTGGATGTGAAAAGCAGCTTTCCTTATTAGAACATTGTCTAGCATTTTACAGACGTTGGGGTTTATTTTCCCCTGTCCTTCCCAAGAGCCTTCTGAGTTACAATAATGGCTTGTTACTTGGGGAGAGAAGCATTCCTGAAAAGTTTTTTCTTTGCTTTTGCTCATGAATTACTGATGGAAATGAACAGCTGGCAAATTAAGTCACCATGTTTCTTAAAAATAAATAAATAAATGTTGTCTTCAACATCAAGGTTAAGATCTGTTAGAGGAAGAAGCTTTTTTCGCTACCCTTATATACCAACATTGGTTCAGTTTTATTCAATGACATTTGTCCTTTGGGACAGATCTCCACTGAAAAAAAAAATAGGGAGAGAAAAGCCAACAATCTGGTGACAATATATTTTTGCTTGTGTAAATGTTTAAACATGGCTCTTTACTGTAGCAGGGACTGGAGCAAATCTGCTTGTACCTTGAGCTTTATGTTTGGAGGCCTTTGCTATGGCAAAATACTGAATTTATGCTTTATTTGTACTATGAATATAGAAACCCCATTAATATATATATGGATGTACTTGCTTACAAACCAAAAATGTTCCATTCATGTGGCAGATGCTGTGCAATTTTTCAATGACACAAGGCCACTGTGTTGTATTCCTTTTAGCTCTGACAATATTTCATTCTGGTTGTGTATTTTTGCAGTTGTTTTCAGTTGATCTGTGTTTTTGATGGACTGCTAAGGAGTAATCATGAGACACGGAACTCATAGACTAAAGGTACAGTTGAAACCATACTATCTTTCTCAAAACTTCTTTTTCTAATAACTGCTGAAAGTCACTGAAGGTCTTTTCATTTGCAGATTTTGAGAACTGTTGCAAAAGACACAGTCATCTGACAATACTGACAAATATCCTTTTGAGCCATCAAATATGTTTCATTTACAACAGTGGATCTAAGGCAAGCTGTGTTGTGACAAAGGATTTAACTCCTTGAAGTGTCCCACCTCCTCCTCCTCAAAAATGACCATAGAACTTGAATGATCCCATATTCACTGCTGTTAATGACAGATTTGGAAAAAAAATATGAAAGTTGTTCTTGTTTTTAACCCCTACTTTTATCACAAGTTTCTATTTCCCATGGTGAGAATTAGTCTTTCCCCTATAAAATAAGACATCACGTTAAAGAAAGAGGAAAAAGTGGAATGAAAGAAAAAAGAGTTTCCAGAACTCCCCATAGTATTCCCAGAAGACATCATGGCATCGACTGGAAAATTTCACAAGCTGTCCATGAACATCAGAGAGTAAAGACTCATTTGGGCTGTGGCTTTGCTGAGTCGATCTGCTAACACTTCATCAGGATTGTCAGGGGTCCTGGTAAAATGATAACGATGCTGTGCACTGGGAAAGGAGGACATAAATAAACTTCCTAATTCCATTTCTTTTAGCATTTCTTTGTATCTATATATTCGAATCATATCACACCAGTCCAGTCTTTGTACTCAGAGAGTTCCTCTGAATTGGATTATATAATATATTGAAAGCCATATTTCTTGCAGTGCCTTTGGGTTTTGTGTGTGTGTGCTTTATTGCCCCATGACTGTGTTTTTGTACATGTAGAAAAATAATAGAAACTGCTTCTCCCAGTCCTCTTGCTAGAAATCAGAGTTGTCTCCTGGGACTCATTTACCATAAAAGCTTGTGATGAATAGATGAATTTATGTGTAAAAAAAACAATGCAGGTATTACAGAGAAGTTAAGGAACTGTCCTACTTCAACACAGCTAACAGCAGAAAATAAGCAATCAGCAGGCACAGCACTGTTCTCCCCGTCTGAGTGCTCCCCATCAAATCAAAGCTTTGAGACCTCCTCCCATGGAAAGGGTGCTGAGCAAGCAGCAGTGCTGGGCACATAGGTCAGCACCAATGCATCTTGCGCTGGTTCAGACAGAGGCATCCCAGTTTATTTGGCTTGCCCAGATGACGAGCATTAAAGGCAAGAAATCCAGCTGACCTTGGGAACAGTTCCCCAGGGAAACAGTGGGTCCATCAGCACCGTGAACATGGTCCTCTCACCCTGCATAGGATGCCAGAGGTATGCCCATACCTGTTAAGTCTTGTTCAAGATCTTCAGGGCCTGTTTGTCTGAGATGTCTCTAAAGCACCTGGTTTTCTTCTGGTACATGCTGATTTCTTACAGGAGTACCCTTGGCATTGCTGCCTGGTCTGCATTGCTGATGCTCACAGGCTGGAGGTTGATGTAGTGACTGTTGTGTAAAGAAGGCAGCATGGATGCAATGGCAGAATGTGGTGCTGACTCATCTCACATGGTGACTGATTTGTTCAGATCATTTTGTCTGGATCTCTATATTCTTTGTTAGAGTAATGGTTTACAGAATCACAGAATCACAGGGGTTGGAAGGGACCTTAAGAGATCATTGAATCCAACCCCCCTGCTAAAGCAGGTACACTACAATAGGTTGCACAGGTAGGCATCCAGATGGGTCTTGAACATCTCCATAGAAGTAGACTCCACAACTTCTCTGGGTAACAAGTTCCAGTGCTCCATTGCTCTTACCGTAAAGAAGTTCTTCTGCATGTTAGTATGGAACTTCCTCTGTTCAAGTTTTAGGCCATTATCATCAAGAAGAGCCTGGCCTCATCCATTTGCCTCCCACATCCCCTTAGATATTTATAAGTATTATCAGATCCCCTTTCCGTTTTTTTCCCCCAGGCTCAGTAGACCCAGGTTACTCAGCTTTTCCTCATACAGGAGATGTTCCAGGCCCTTTATTATCTTTGTGGCCCTCTGCTGGACTCCTAGGAGATCCTGTCTTTTTTGAATTGAGGAGCCCAGAACTGGACACAGTAGTCTAAATATGGCCTCACTGAGGCAGAGTAGAGGAGGAGGATCACACTCCCTCGAGTGTGCTGGCCATGCTCTTTTTAATGCATCCCAGGATAGCATTGGCCTTCTTGGCCCCAAGGGCACTCTGCTGGCATAAAGCCAACCTGTTGTCCACCAGGACACCCAGGTACTTCTCTTCAGAGCTCCCCTCCATCAGATCATCCCCTAACCTGTTCTGAGGTATGCAGTTATTTCTCCCCAGGTGCAAGACTCTACACTTGCTCTCATTAAACCTCATCACGTTCCTCCCTGCTCAGTTCTCCAGTCTGTTCGAGTCTTGTTGAATGGCAGCACAGCCTTCTGGTGTGTCAGCCACTCCTCCCAGCTTTGTATCATCGGCAAACTTGCTGAGAGGAGGCTCTATCTCTTCATCCAGGTTACTGATGAAGACATTGAACAAGGCCAGACCCAGCACTGATCCCTGGGGAACAATGCTTGTTACTGGCCTCCAACCAGACTCTGCGCCGCTGATGACAACCCTCTGAGCTCTATTAGTCAACCAGTTGCCAATCCACCTCACCGTCCACTCATCTATCCCACATTTTCTACGTTTCACAACAAGGATGTGGGAGATGGGATCAAATGCTTTGGTGAAGTCAGGGTAGACAATATCCACTGCTCTCCCACATCTTCTCAGCTAGTGATGATATCATAAAAGGCAACCAAGTTGCTTTCCACACAGACAAAATCTGCTCATCCCAGGTTCTAGACCCAGCCCTTCTTCCACTTTGCCTCCAAGAGGTCGTTCAGAGCTTCCCCAGTTCCTGCTCTGGGGCTCTGGCTAGTGCCCTCGCCACATCCCAGCTTGCAGCTTACTCTGCCTGGGCAGTGCATGCCCAAGTAGGACACTCTATGAGAGGGCACCGGGCAGGCATATTGCCCTCGGTTCACATACTTGGAACTGGTACTGACTATGAAAAACAGAAAGAAGGAAAAAAGCAGGAATAGTTTCTGTCAGTCCCACAAGCTGTTTCACAATTGTACTGTTGCTAGATCTGATGCAAAGTGGGAGTCCAGAAAATGCAGTTGGGGATCCCAGAGAAAATGGGGCCATCCATTTTGGGTAGCAGCCCACAGTTAGATCAAATTATGCTGATCATGAAACTGTATCCTTAGACAGGAACCCACAGCTGCAATTGCCAAGAGAGTCCTGGAGCATGCGCAGAGCAACTGGAATATTCTGGAAATGCTGCTGGGAAAATTCAGGAGTTCGCAGCTGAGCATGTGCAAAGTGCAGTGAATCAAAGGTCTGTGAGTTGGCATCACTTGGGGAGATTTTCATGAGGACACTGAAAGGCACATACACCGCTAGGAGAAAGAGCCTTACTTCAGACCCTTGTTCCAAAGCATGGGACGGTATATTGTGCAAACAGAAGGCCATGAAAATATCTGAACATGAACAAAATAGTGTATATTCTGCCTGAAGAACACCTGCAGAAAAGCTGAATTGTTCTTAGTGGTACTTCCCAGAAAAAGTCATTCCAACATCAGCTCTCACATAAGAAATTCTATGATGAATGACTGACTGTAGGCAATGGAAAGTTACATGGCTGCAGGGAGAAGCAAACGTCAGACATCAACATTCTGGTTAGCCTCAGCTCTGTGCCATTCCCCTCATGCTGCCATCAACCATCAGCCTCCGGAGGTAGTGGCTGTGACCATGTCCAGAAGATGGTCAAAGAGAGGCCAAGACTCACAACAGGGGCAGCACGTTACCTCAAAGTCAACACCTCCAGGTGATGAACTGTTATCTTACTGCATGCCAGCTTTTGTCAGGCTTTACATTTGTGACCATCATCTTGTTCCTCATCCTCTGATCATGCCCTTCTTCTCCATTCATCATTCTCTCAGATACAATGTAATCAAACATCATTTGATACTGACCACAAATATCAATAGTGTTGGAATTGAGCATTGCCTTTTATCACAATTACAATAATCTTAATTAAAGGGAATTTAAAGGCCCAGAAATATGTATAAAATAATTATTTAAAACAAAGGAATATGCTAGGCCTAGTCATTTTTATTGGAATAATATAGAGCCAATTGCTGGCCTGTCCCTCACAGGATAAGATTAATTTCCCTTTGAGCCTCTTTTTCTATCTCATTGGTACTCTGCATTTGAGTTAATGGACAACAGCTACAGCTGTGCATGTCCCAGGTATTCATCCCTTAGGCTAAGGCACAAAATAATTACAGAGGCCCTTCCTTGAGTGTGAACACACTGAAATGGACTAGCTGCTTAATGGGAAGAAAGAGGAAGGAAAGACAAAGAGTGCACTCGTCCAGAAGTATCACAGCTGTTGGCCATGACTGATGAGGAGGCACGGAGGGGCAGCACAAGGAGGCTCTTGCTCCCCACCTCCTCTGCACCTTCTGACCATGGTCCTCGCCTGAATACACACTCCTGGACTCAACTGTTTCGATGTCCTAATAGCGTTCAGACAGTTGTTTTGATTTGTGGTGTTTTCTCATTCCCATCCGAACTCAACAACGTAGAAGTCAAGAGAGGGAATCCAGAAATACTGTGAGGAGCCATTGCAAAGTGGCTGACTTTCCCACTCTCACTGCAGGACTCCATTACGCTATCCTGCTTGTGGAGGGAACGCACTTCTGCAGAGAAAAGAAGTCTCATGGGAACAACAGGCCAGTGACTGTTTATCACATTTTCACTTGCAGCAAGATTAAATCGCATTTTATCACACTGTCTTTATCAAGATAAATAGTATAATAGTATAGAAGAATGGACTGATGTGAGTGACTAGGAGTTTACCCCCCACCTCTTAACGTTAAGGAATTTAATGTTAAGCAAAACAGTACTGTTTTTATACTTTGTTACAAACCTTTTTTGTTTGTTTGTTTTTACAAGCCTTTTCTCACAGGCCTCTGGGGCTGAATTGTCAGAAATTTGGCCCCTGTGATCCATGTGATCCCAGAAATTTGTGGCAAAGGGCTGCTGGATACAAATCTTGATATAAAAAATACCTGGGCAGGGGGATGAGGGAATTAAATGTATTGTAGGAATAGTATGGACTAATGCTATTTCTACAACAAACTTTGGCAGGTGAATTTGTCTTAACAGTAATGTAGAAATGGAGAGTGAGTCAATGTTTAGCAGTTGTGAAATTCCTAAACAAACAATAACACATCTTTGGAATAAAAAGAACACAAAAACAAAACAAAACAAAAACACTTAAAAATCAATATTCATTCTGCTGTTGGAATAATGAAAAAAGTAGGAAATACAAATGTGCAAACTTCAGGATGTCTGTAGGTACCATTATGGTTTGAACACCCTGGTACTGAGTGTATCCAAATCCCCACCGATGTCTATAATGCTCCTTCTAAACACTGCATGTCTACTCTCTGTAGTACTCGGCAAATTTAGCTCTGATATATCCTTAGCATGCAGGCAGAGGTTTCAAATTACTGATGAGGCCTTCTGCTTCTTTAAATGTGGTATTAAGAGTACCTTAGAGTTCTGAGCAATATCACCCTTTTTTAGATCTGTCCATTCATCATAATATTGTGCCAGGGTTTGTTAGGTAAACATGATTGACAGGCACTCATCTTTATCCTCCGCGTGGCTGGAGGTCAGCGCTGGTGGAAGGTAATGCTTTTTTAATTAGCTGCTAGGGTATTAAGTTTCCTTTGTGTAGATTGCATGTTACATTCCTGTGAGTCACTATCTGGAGAGACTGTCTTTGCTTTCGCTATTCAGGATAACAGACAGTGGAGAAGAGTCATAAAAGATTCATATAAAAGATGTTTATGAAAAGTCTTGGATCTGGACAACCTCCATGTTTTTCAACAGTGACTGTATAACAAGAAAAATAGAAGTTATAGAAAAAAATGATGATGATTAATAGAATCCAATTGTAAGATACTCTTTACAATTTGCACCAGGAATCACAGAACCAAAATAATGGTTATAAATTGTGAGTACGGTCTCAAGACCTCTATAGATAATGACTTCTCAGCAAGAATCAAAGAGATCAAAAAATCGTGTGCTGACAGAGACAGCAAATCAGATGTTCAGTATGATAATGCATGTGAAAATATACACGACTGTTTCCAACAATCTTACATTCAACTAAAAATGAGGGGAAATTGCAGGAGAAATTGAATCAAAGGGAGTGCCTGGAGTTTTCTCAAAGGTGGGTTACAGTTTCTCCATGCCTTCAAAATTTATGTAGAGTCGCCTACTGTGGTGCAAGGTAAAAATGTGTGAAGCATAGCTACGTGGCCTAAGTCAGCTCTCAGATAAAAATTCATGTGAGAATTCCAGGTCCAAGGATTTCCTTAGTGGTGCTAAACCAGCTGCTGCTGAAGAGCAACAGCAGGACCACTAGTGGCAGCTAGCACTGAACACACTTCAGCATGGGGTTTGCTTGAAGCATACAGTGTACTTAATCTATGAATACAACTGTGATTTTGGGGGAAAATGGACCCTTTACTGTTCTGGTTGGAAGTTCCACATATAAAATGTTATCATAACTAAGTACTTGCTCCTGAAACTAATTCAATAAAGCTATAACTCAGGCAGGGATTCATTTATACTTAGATTATCCTTGCAATTCAGAAAAAGTAGAACAAAATGAGGCCATACATTCTGCATGTATAAACAGTGAGATCTGGCCTAGGTCCAGCTGGTTTTATATCCCATAGCATGTAGAAGTATGTCCATACGTTATGTGTAAACATTCATAAATACACTTCAGCTTTTCCATTCAGTGAGCTGACTCTGTAAGTGTTTTCACTTGAACTGACGAATTGCTACTTAGAATAACACTTCCTAAGATAATGTCCCAGGGAGAAAGAGAAGCACGGGCTCATGGTAAATCTTGCTTGCACACAAATTAGTCTCTCTGTAAGGGAAAGGGCTCTGCAGACAGGACTGAAAACACTCTGATATCCAGCCAGCTCCAGGTGGTCTTAGCCAACTTATTAGCTACGGTGCAGAAAGCTAAACAAAAATGCGTAATAATGTCCAGGATAATCAAAGAGTGTTGCAAATAGGTTATTTTGAATCAAACCTACAGGCTGTTCTGAGGTTTGTAAATGGCTCTGTTTCCCTAAGCATTTTCTGTGTGAACAATGTCATGTGCCATGTGTTATGGATGAAGCAGAACCTCTGCAAAAAGTTCCAAATTTTTATCCACAGTTCAGTGTATAGCCTCACTTTTTTCTCTTTTAATGCACATTCAGAGTAGTCATAATGCTTAGTAGTAGATTATATGTGCTAACCGCTGATTAAATGAACAAGTTACCTCATTGTTCTTTCTACGTGCATACGATGAAGGGAGAGGAAGATACCAAGGGGAAAATAGTATTTATGAGTGACCATTCATTCATTGTGGATGCCCCGTCCCTGGATGCATTCAAGGCCAGGCTGGACATGGCTCTGGGCAGCCTGGTCTAGTGGTTGGCGACCCTGCCCACAGCAGGGGGGTTGAAACTCGATGATCTTTGAGGCCCTTTTCAACTCAGGCCATTCTGTGATTCTATGATTCAATTTTAATCTGTGGGCTATAATTATAAAAAAAAAGTAATTTATGAAGAAAGAAGGAAAAAATGGATGTAAGAATTTTGTGAGTCTCAGATTTTCTACTGTTTTCATAGGACACTTTAGAATTTTGAATTTCTTTGTGCTGGTTTCAGAAATTCACATCATTAATTTTTCAGTTTGCTTTTCCTAAGTGTCTGCTTCTGTATAGCATGATGACAAGTAATATCTGGTGTAGCAGCATGCAATTATTTCTTGATCCTTAGTTATTCTCAGCAGTGTACAAAATGGGGTGTCTCCGTTTCAAATATATAATAATCTTTTTCTTTGAAGGTGAATATAGACTCTAGGATTTAAGGAGCATGTAAGTGATAGTGCAGGATTTTTTTTTTAATTTTTTTTTTTTTTTGCAGTAGTGATTATAATATGGGAGAAAAAATTAAAAGTTGTCTTTACTTTTCCACCACATTTAATGGGCTTGTAGAAAATGCAGGAGTCTCACTAAAGATTTATAAACAAATACACCTTTATGTTTCTCATTAGTTGGAAGAATACCTGTATAAGTGGTAGCTGTCAGATACAATAAGTCCCCCCCTCTTTTTTAGCTTATATAATAATCCCAGCATTCAAAAGACTAATCACTACACACTGATCTACAAAGCATCTTATTTCCTCATCAAATTTCCCTGCTGGGCTTAGCCATGCTTGTCAACTTCCCAGATCCCCTTTTCAATAACTGGTTTATTCTTAGCATCTTGCCAAAATGCATTCCTAGGAGTAAACCATGGAAGAATGAAGTTCTAATTTCTTTATCTCATTCAAGAAGAGTTTTCTGCCCATGCTCCTGGGAAAGGTCACAGGTAATTTTGACTGCAGGTTCCCTTTAAAGAAGCAGGCATGTACAGCACATTGGGGCCCTTTGTCTATAAATATAGATGACCACCAGATGAGAGAAGAGAAAGAGAAAAGAGAAAAAATAAAAAAATAAAGAAACAAGGTGGGAAAAGAGAAAAGAGAAAAGAAAGAAAAAAGAAGACAGGAAAGGAGAAGGAAGAGAAAGGGAAAGGGAAAGCATCAAGCAACAAGATCTTCTATGTTAGCACCAGCTAACATAGCAACTACAGCTACAGCTCTTTGCTAATTCTCAGGGAGAGAAAATGTACTGTGCTCTAACCCTCACCCGTGCTCTCATGGTTACAGCTGAATCTCTGCTGCAATCCTGGAGCAGGAAAGAGCTATCACTGACATCCCCAGCTTGCATTCAGCACAACAGAGAAAGGCAGACATGGAGAAAAGGTCATTATTTATCTCTCCGACAGATAAATACAGCAATGAAGTACTATTCCCCCTATCTGTGCTCCTCTTTAAGTTTAAACAAATCTATATTGAGTTGAATGAGCACATCCCTATGAAGCAAGAGCTAAAAATGAGCATTTCTTGACTTTATAAGCAATGATTAAACAAATTAGGGATAGATTAATAGATTCATGTAATGACAGTCTCACTTGTCCTTTCTCGTAAAGACTAAGCTTATTGATTTCACAGTCATGGCTATTCTTGTCTGATGCTTTATTTATTATTAGGATATTCATATTAATTATATTCATATATATGAAGTAAGTGTAACTGAAAAGATAAAAGCAAACAGAAGGAAAAGCTATAGCTTTTCTACATAGTTTCACCTCCTACTTGATGTCTGTCATGATTTCCACACAGTAAGTTCTGCATCAGTTTAATAACCTGGAGCACGGCCCTCAGCAAGGTGTTTATTCAACTGGAAAACATCAAGTGATAGAGTATGAAACTCTTGTTTCAGCGATGTCAGTGACAAAAACCTATGACAGCAATGGGGCAGGATTTCAAGGAAAATAGTTTGCTCCAGCAACAGTCCAACCCTCATCTCCAGACAGTAAACATTTTAAGCATTCACTTTTCTCTCCAGTTGAAAGTCTGCTGTCCTCAGCTTCTAGTAACAGCCTGTTATGCATTCACTTCAGTCCGAATGCCTTCTACCCAGTAAGACTCAGATGACTTCCTTCCCCTTAAATAAATTTGTAGAAAGTCACAAGACCATAATGTCCAGGCATGTTTTAAACACAATGCATGCGTTGCCAACACTTATGCAAAAGATATAATTTTTTTTACTTTTTCAATAGTGCGTGGAAGACAAAAGGTGTGCTGCTACATTTTTGTTTTCTTGTTGTTTTTTGTTGTTGTTCTGTAATCTTGACTTTTACCTTATTTGTTTTGTCCAATTTCTAGGTTGGTTCTCTATACCAATAGCCTATTTTTCTCAGAACTAATTGACTGCTTTTCTCCACCTGCAATAAAATATGCATTCTCTGCAACTTTGGTTTAAATTTACCAAAGGAAAGGGAACTATTTTCTTTAAGCCCTGTAAACTTTTGGATCAGAACCTCTCAATTTTATCTCAGCATGGGTCAACATTATATGCACTATATAGCCATTCTCTCTGCTGAGAAAATGAAGTTGACACGCTTCCCATATAAACATTTCTTTCAAGTATTGAAATTTCCTTCTTAAGAAGAATGAGTGTAGCTCTACGGTGAGCAAGAAGAAGAAACAGGTTAACTTACAGAGTTTGGACTATGTATGTGTGGATAATGATTCTGGCTGCCAATCCATTTGAAAAGGAGGAGACAAGATATAAAGGCTGCGTCACTGTAGCTGAGGTTGGACAAAAGAGCAGTGCAGAGACAGAACATCTCCTTCACAGCTAAAGAGTGTTCTCATTTCCCCCTGTCTCTTGTTCTTATCTTTGTCTCAGGTTACTGCATTTTCTGTTCCCCTCATGCCATTGCAGTAGCACTGAGGACAAGTGAGATAATGCTTGGCCCAAATCCAAGCAATCATTTTGGAGTAATTAGTTTAGGTGCTGCACACCCAATCCATACTTTCTTTCAGGTAGATATCAAGTGGCTCACATTACCTGACTACCTGCCTGTGTTCAGGCAGCCAGCCCCAAGGTTCACTTAAGGCTCATCCCCAGAAAGAAAGTGAAGGCTGTATTGACTGTATCAGTGTGTTTTGAGAAATCTGCTTCTGCTGCAAGGAGTTATTTCTCCTCCACCTGCTGCCCATGACCTCCCCTTTGCCACTGCTTATTTCACACTTCCAGTTAAACAATAAATTCTATGCTATGATGACCTTGGAACTGCTATTAATTCTAATATTCCTTTTCTTTGTTTTTGTTTTGTCTCTTATTTGGAGAGCTGAGGATTTGCAATCTGTATTTTGAGGGCTGAACAATTCTTTACCCTGAGAAAACACATACAAAACCAGCTAGATGTGCACTTTTTAGGTGGATGCTAGGATTTTCAAAGGTACACACAAGTAGCCCCCTCCTTCCCCTTGATTTTCATAGAAATCAGGCAGCTGTACTTCAGAAACACCTTCCACTTCCATTCAATCTTCACACTACAAATGCTGTATTGGGATAAAAGGTAGTTGCTGGTGAAATGTACTGTATGCAGATGACTGTGAGCAAGGCTTTAGCTGTACATCAGCTGTGAAGGCAGCCTTGTACTGTGGACATGTATTCACCAGGAATTGGGTCAAGGCAGCTAAGGGTTTCACAGAGAGGACAGAAGTGCTTGTTGGATGCTAAAGGCTTCCAGACAGCGCTAGCCTGGATCAGATACAGGCTGACAACCTCAAGGTGCATGGCTCCAGTTTCCTATTACCAATTTCCCTGAGCTTTTTGGTCTCTCATGTTGAAAGCTCTAATTTAGAAGAGACTGTGTTAGGACTGTGTTTTTCCTGTCCTCTCTACTTTGTTTCTAACTTTTAGAAATGAGTCCATAATGTCTTGCAGCCAGATGCCTGCTGGCTCTCAGGTGAATATAAGCAGGCATCCTGAGAATCGTTCTGCTTAAGAAGTAGAGCTGTGGTCACTTTTTTTTGTATTCCTAGAAATCAGAGTAAATGGCAGCATTTCAGTCCCATTTCACCTGGCTGATTAGCTTTGCAACCAGTGCGTGAAAGAATGTGAACTCATCAGCTATTCAGAACTTTGAATAGCATAACCCAAGCAATGGAATTAAAAGAATGGAAAGACAATTATATTTCTTTAAACAATTGATTGCAAGGCAAAATAACCTAAATATAATTGCAGTTAGAATTCAATTCAAATCTGGGGTAAGAAGTTCAAATAATTCTTGTAAGAAAAGAAAACTATGCTAATGCAATATTTTTCAGGAAAGGCATCAACGATTTCAGCATTACCTGAGTGATTTGGAGAAGGATATATTCTGAACTGGCATCAACAGATTATTTCCTTCGAAGCTGGCAGAACTGGAATGATTGCAACAGCTGAAAGTCTTGCTCAGCATTGTACCAGCACTGTTATTTTCATGGTTTTCATCCAGTAAAACTAAGTAGATCAACATAGTCATGACTGGCTCCAAGTTTTTCAGCAGCGTAGGAGAAATTGGATGTCACTCTCCTTTGGCTGAGGATCCAGGGACATGCTCCTTCTGCCAAAGGAAAGGCAGTAGGAGGAGAAAGGCATGTTTAAGACAGAAATGTGGAGAGCAGGTCTTCCTGCTGCCCCCACATCCTTGCCTCATTCTAGCCCCAGAACACTGCCTACAGCCTGTCACCGGCCCCTGGTCCTATGCCGCAGGAATAGCACACCAGGAGAACACGCCCATGTCACTGTGGGTGCCTTTATCCCACCGCTCACTAGGTGGGACAGGAGCCTGGTGGTGAAGGACCAGCTTCTTTCCCCGCCAACAGAGCCCTGAGGTCACTCCCAGGAAGCTGTGCCTCTCTCAGCCATCACCCTCCAAGCACCCTCCAGTTGTCTTGCTGCCCACCTTTGTGCAGAGGACAGTTATCAAAATTTTGCCACAAAAAGCTTAGTGGCATGAATGAGAACTACACAGCATGGAACAGAAATGGGGATATGACCAGAATATGGTCAACATACAGTATTACTTACTTACCTTCTTGAAAACACCTCTTCTTTAATTGAGCAGCAGCCTTTATACCACGGACAGACAAAAAACAAAGACCACATCTGCTACAGGAGAGAGAAGGTCTTACACTTAAAATAAATATCTTGAGCTTAGTGCATGTTGTTTGTCTTTCTAGACTTTCTTTAGAATGGAGGCACAACAGTGAATTTATAAGGAGGACTTCAACTTTGTGATATATCTTTAGTAAAATAAACGCCAATGATTTCTTATTTCTTTGTCTCTTTTCTGAGCTCTTTCAGCTCTTTTAAGAATCCCTATGAACTTACAAAATCCAGTTTTGATGGATGTGATTGCTGGCAGAATAGTAAAAAGACAAATAATGTAATTACTCATTTCTCCAAGAATGGTGCTGTATCTGGAGCATAACGAAGATACATTAGGAAGAGATTGCATGAGCTGATGAAAAAATTCTGGAAAAGCTTGTGGAGACATGGAACAGTGCATCGATCACCTTGTCATCTAATCCACTCTATGTGGTAAGAAGGCAAGTTAAATTACTCAGAAAGGGAGGACCAGGAGGTCTATTTGTAGGTTAAACAAACAGAATTAGAAGTGGATAATCCAAATTTTGCTAGTGGCACTAATGAAAGCGTGCATACAAATATTGTTTTTTCTCATAAAAAACAGTGTCAGTCTCTGGGGAAGAAATGCTTCTTAACAAATAATCTGAATGTCACAAATAAACATTTTTTTCAGACACATAATACATTAAAATTAATGGTATTTTCCCACTGCTTTTAAAGCCACAGTTTCAAAACCGAGTTAAGATTTATAGCAAGTATGACAGCCCCAAATGGTATATGACATGATTTTACTTTTTGCTAACCTGCTATTCAATGGGAAGATTAGAAAAGGATGTAAAAAGCATCAGGCAGAAGGTCTGACAAACCATTCATCTCAACACCCTGTAAAGATAATTCTCAGTGATCTAAGATGGATATTGAAGAGGTTCTGGCAGATAAAGAGACTGGCAATAAAAAAAAATCTCCAGGGAAACATTGATTTCCCATCATTTCTAAAGAAAGAATGGATTGCAGAGAACAACTGGCTATACAGGTGTACAGTCTTCATTACACCATTTCAATCTCTTTATTGCCACTGTAGTGAAAGGATTCTCTTTTTCCACAAGAAGGGAAATCGTAGGCAAGCGTAGGTTTGGTCAGGAATGAGGTAAATGAAAACAAATTTTTGGACCTTAAAACCAGACATAAGAATCTATTAGCAATTGTCCTGTTGTCTAGAAATGTTCAGAATACATTTGAGAAAGAAAAGAACCGTGTATAGACAGACTTACTGTGAGAAATCTCTCAGGCACTATTAATCATTGATACATTCATTTAATAGTCATGATGGGTTTGACTGCAGCTGGATCACATACCTGGAGCAGGGATATATTACGGAGCTTTAGGAACTGCATGGATGAGAAATTGTAACCTTAAGTGCTACGGTTTCGTCTGTGTTTTTCTGTTTGCTGGAAAAAAGACCTCTGTTTTTTGCTTATGGACCATATTTTGAGGATGGGATGGAGAAGGAAGCTCTGCCATTACCTGCCCATTCACTTTACTGGAAAGCAGCAGCTTCATGACGCATTGTCTTTTACACTCCCTTCTCTGCTTTCTCTTCTGAACGCACCTCCCATATAGCTTGTGCAGGGGCTACATGTAAACAAAACTTTCCACACAAAATTCATATAGATTTAGAAAAGAAAACAGATCGCATTTTTTTAATCAATGTGAATGCAGTACAGAATTTTTTGTCACTTTTTAGTCTCAGTTCAGTTTTTTGAAGTAAGGAATTAAACAACAAACCTGAGGAAAAAAAATAAGAAAAAGTGGGAATCTTTGGAGTTAGCTCAGTCACCACTTTGGCAAACAAGCAGTCCCTGCTCTGACAGCTTCCGATTCATCCTCTCCTGAATATTTTGTGTGCTGCCTTTTCCTCAAACAAGTCATCTCATTTAACCAGCCCAATATAACCATGACTCCTCTCCTCCTCACTAGATCAGGGAGAAGCATCTAATGCGCTGAACTCACCAGCTCCAGTTACTTGTATCTCGACGAATGAAATCTTGACAGGAGAAATGGAAGAATTCTGTGAATGTTTGGAGTCATTAAATGTACATCTGAGCACCCTCATAGCTACTATTACCAATTAACAACACCCTGGCAGAGTACTGAGGAAACCTGTGATTCGATTCTGTAAATACACACTCAGATGAGAAGGGCTGTGCAGCTGAGCGGCCTCACTGAGTTGACTACTAATGCCCATGTGCATAAAGCTCCTTGCTCACTTAAGTGTTTGCAGGAATCCTAATCTTCACCCATGCTGTTCCTAAGTGTTTGATATGAAGAACAGTTCTTAGACTTTTCATCACTTGACATATTTTTGTAAATTATCCTAAGAATGTTCAAGTTCTCATTATTCTGGTAGTTACGATGTTTACATATAGACACATCAGCTAGGTCATTGTATTTGACTCTGGACTTCTTTTTTAATTAGTTTTGCTGACCAGGAACCCACTATTGTTGAAACAGATGTTGCAGCCCAATAATAGCTCTCAGCTGCCATCAGCGAACTGTGGAACTCAGCCCTCACCATGCAGAACAAATGAGTGTAATTAGGGGCCAGTGAACTCCAAGCAATAGGGACACTCCACAACTCGTGTGTTTACCAGTTTTATCTTAAGCCACATACATTTTAAATGAACGTATTTTTCCCATCTAAACTATAACTACTGAGTCACTATTGCTCAAAAAACGCATGTAATGCCACAGAATAAATGCACTATATTGATTTATTTACCCTGATTAGTTTTTTAGCTGTATTATTTTTCCTGAGAGCCACAGGCAGCAAAGATCAGACAGGCTTTTCCAGACTTGATAAGAAGACCTAGAAAAACTTAATCTGAGGACTGGAAGCTAGAAAGCAGCTGAGGAATGGGGGAGTGTTGGGTTAACCTAGGATCAGTGATGCGGGAGTGAGTGCAAGACGGTGCAAATAGACATCCAGATGAAATGTGGGGGACAGGATACCATTCTGCAAATAATTTGATTTGCTGAGCTGTATCTTCTATTCCACCAAATGCTTTTCAAGCACCATCAGTGAGATTTCCAAATCCCTCCTGTCCATTCAGGGTACAGCTCACTTTGAAAGCCACTGTGATTCATCACAAGAACACTCCTAAGAATTTCAACATTATTATTTACAACTATCAAAAGTGTTTAAAAGCCAGTTGATCATCAGGGTGAAGAAAGACCACCCAACACAGACCAGACTTCTGGAAGAGCATATAAATCCATACTCCCATCTTCTCTCACTGCCTCAGCTCTTGTGCTGACACAACCATGCAATGAATAGCCACTTAACCAATGGCAGATCTACCCTGTCTCACCCAAAGACTACTTGATTTCTGGAGATGGCAGGAGGGGAGCACTGAGCACAGGCAGATGAAGGAACTGAGCACAAGGACACCCCTCTCTGCCAGTATGGCTTTTTTGCTGAACAGCCATGGGAATGAGCTAATGGGAATCTGCTGTTTTCTCACATCCTCTGTAGCTGTAACAAGGTGGCAGGAATATTTAGGTATCCATAAGATCTGTGAGATCCTGATTTTAATAGGCATTTGTGGGCACAGTAAAAACAAAATGAAAAGGAAAGGATTTAGAACAAATACTGGCTCAGGAATCTTTCTGTAACACTTATATAATATATAAATCTGTCTAGTAAAGTGAGTACCATTCAGATTAAAAGACTTGTTCAGTCCTGGTCTGGACAAAGCACATCAGACCACGGAAGCCACAGGATTCCCTCTTGTCTTGACAAATACATTTCCCCTGCTCAAGGTGACTGAGAATGCCATTCCAAAGACCATTTCCCAGCCTCACTGTTTTGATTGTGTTATAGCTCTCTCTCTTTGCTTCAACTCTGCCTCTTCCAGCACATGCCATCAGGCTTCATTTCACAGCCTACTCTCAACTCCAAGTCAATACCCAGAGCTAGACTCTTACCCTAACCCATCTGTGCTGAACTGTTACATTTGTAAGCAGCCACATCTGTGCCACTCCTCAAATCAGGAAGAGCCGGCTGTAAACATCTACAGTCAGCTGGCTTTCTGATCCTTTCTTAGAGCTCTTTTGCCCCTGTGCTCCAGGAAGAAAGCCGTAAGATCACTGATGGACTGAGACCTTTGCTTGCGAGGATGACAGACTCTGCCTCTGCCTTCACTCCGTCGGCAGTGGCCTTCACCCATGGTCCTCCCCTGTTCCAAATCTTGATGACAAAGTCCCGTGTCTGTGACAATGAAGCCAGAGCAATGGGTTTCACGCTTCTCTCCAGCCATAGGTGATCAGCACTTTTTGCAGAAGCAAAGCTCAAGATTAGTCAAATATTTTCGCATGTCCCAGTTGTAGCAGCTTCCCACGTGGTGGATGCCTGTGACTTCTATAAGCAGGATGTCTTTAAGCTAGCCCTAATTGTAGTTCCCACAACATAAGGCACTCCCTTGAAACTACAGAGGCACTTAAGGGACACCTTGAGACTCTAATGTGAAAGCAGCCTCCACTCAAAACTGAGGAATGAAGAGCTTTTCCACTCCTGCAACAACTTTCCTTCTACAAAAAAGAGCAAACTCCTTTTGTTTGAGAAGAACTGTATATCCACAAACTGCAAGAGAAAGACAGAAATGTGAGAGTGGGGAAGAAAAAAAGAAGGGAGGAGGAGGGAGGAAAAGAGAAAAATGAAAGAAGGCGTATTGCGTATATCTGAACTACAGAAAAGCATCTGGCTCATGTCTGTAGCAGAGAGAATACGGATCACATTCCCAGAGACACATAAATGCTACTCCTAAGACAGAAAGTATGATTCATTTTGCTATCCTGAAAAAAAAAGGCACCATTTGGCCTCCCAGCCAGCAAAGTAGACAAAATGTATTGCAGACGCATATGTATCAAAAGAGTTTTCTCATGCACTTTATTCTGCTGTGTGGCACTGGCTCTTTGAGCAGTCTGGCAGGCTGGTTGCACCAGGCTTCCTCAGAGGGCAAGCACAGAGGTACTGGCCTTGCGTGCCAAGTACGAGAGCTGGAGGAATTGTGAGCACTAGGCTGTAATCCTAGTTGATCAACAATTGTCCTGCTGCTGGGAAAGTCTGACAAAGATACCTGCCTCTGCAGGGGCATATATCCAGGTTAAAAAGTGGGGACAGGCAGAAAATGGGGAATGATGGAACAAGATGGGAATGGGAATCAGTGTAAAACATGAGGGCATTGCCCTCATAGCTACTCATTCACAGAGCCGCATCAACTTTTAAATTATGTAATCTGTTTCTGCATATGCGTGCCTTTACGTGGAATACATGTTCTTTATATACGTGCATGAGCAGTTAACTTACAAAACGCATGTATGAGCAGATCACTTTTAAAATATATGTTTTGTATATTAACAATGCACTTAAAGGTTTCCTGCTTCAAGTGTAAGACAGTAACTAACTAAAGACAATTATGAAAAAAATTTCCATTATTGGCAAACTGTCCCCTTAATGTCGTCCTTGAGGTTTTCAGGGCTTTTTTTTTTTTTTTTTGCCTTCTTCTGGAGCATTTGGTGGAGGTCACCCTGGAGCCAGATTTCAGCCTGGAGAGCAGTGCAGGTCTGTTCAGGAAGACAGCTCCTCTGTTCCTCAGAGAATTGTCCAGACTTTATGTGTTTGTCTACGTTCTTCTCTGCTACAACTAGGTGTGCAGTCAGGCATTTTTATCATGCTTCCCCAGCACAGCCTTAGACATACCACAGTATTTTTGCATTTTTATATTTTTTAAAGCAGTCCTGTTTCTCTGGTGCTGTTCCATTTCCAGTTTCTGACATTTGTGAGCACATGTGATACAACCCAGGAGATATTTTCAAGGACACTTGGTTTTCTTCCCCATACCGCATGTTCCCAGTTGTGAAACCTTCCTTTTACCTCCTGGCACTGCAGAACTTTCATAATGCAGAAGGAAAACAGCAAAATAAAAGCATCTTTTCATTCCAGCATTTTCTCTGCACTGCATGCCATGGCCGGCCAGCCCAGAAGCTGAAAAAAAGTATCCTGATCACTCTAAATTCGAGTGAGGGGGACTGAATGGGAGGAAATGCACCATTTCAATTGAAACAGAAATCTCTCAATTAGGCTAGAGGGGCATTTTCTTTGGGAATTTTTGGGGAGGTTATCTTGTAAGTGACATAACAAGGAAATGAAATGGATCATCAAGAAATTTCTTTGGGCTTTTTTTTTTTTTTTTCAGTGCCCATCAAGGAAATGTTTCCCGTATAGATCAACTCACTTCTTATTAAAAGTGATTTGATCTGTGGAACAAGAAGGCCTGGGGCAATATGGAGTTATGTGAAAGTTGATATTAGAATGTGACGGAAAAGAGAGAATTAAAAACAAGATGAGGGAAGTAGATAGGATGCCAACTGCTTATGTGGCATGCCCGCTGGAAGCCAGTGAGTCTTTCAACATGCATTTAAAATACTTCTATTGGAGTTGAGAATGAAATTGAACAGGTCATGTTTTGTGTGGGGAGAGGCACTCAATTCATCACTTCCACCCTCCCCTTTTCATGCCAGGAAAACTAATCCCAGTGGAAATTCAAACAAGAGAGAAGGGTCTTAAATAACTGAAAAAGTGATTTTTATTTTTGCTTCTGAGAATAAAAGTGCAGTGCCCACCTCTACAGAGAAGTGACTATTGCGCACGCACACAGCACAGCAAATGGTGCTGCTTTTTCCTTTCCTACATTTCCATACAATGGGTTGTCACCTTGCATCTCCATCATGACACTATGGCCACAAAGAAAGCTGCACTCGAGTATAACTTTGCACAAGCATACCATGTGGAGAGCAGTGCTGTCTGGGGATAATAAAAAGTGCTGTCTGAGAATAAAATGCTAGGAGAGAGTGCAGGCCTCACCCAAGATGGCCGACACCACCCTCAGTGGGCAGTGAGGGGTAAAGAGTGTTCAGGTTGCAGCAAAACACGTGGGCCTGCTCAGCTGTCTGCTGCCCTGGGCTGCCCTCTGAAGGCTGCAGTTAAATCCACAGCACTGGATAAACAATGCTCCTCTCACTCCCACACCAACTGCTCGGAGGGGACTCTGCATTTTTGCCAGTGGGAAGCACTGGAAAAGCCACGTGAGGAGTGCCACATTTGCAAAGGTTATAGAGCAAAAACTCATAGCTTGGAGAGGGCTGCATGGGGACAGCTGCTGCCTCTCCCTGCACTCACAAAAGCCACACAGCAGGGCTGCACAGCAGACAAATGAAATATTAAGCCTGCCTGCTTAAAGTATAGTTTTTAAAATCTGTAGTTTGCAAAGCAAATGTTGGCACTAACTGTATTAGGTTAAGCTGTGCTACTCTGCTTTTTTTGTTTTCTTGGAGCTAAGAAGTTGGCCCTGCATAAGGAACAGCCCTAACAGCATCCTTACAGCTGACTGCCTTGTAAGGAGCCATGAACTGTCCACCCTATAGCAACATGCACTTCTTAGTCTATACCCATCCAAACCCACCTTTGGCAAGATTTTGAATAGGTTCATAGAATCATAGAGTGGTCTGGGTTGAAAAGAACCTTAAAGTTCATTGAGTTTCAACCCCCCTGCTGCGGGCAGGGTTGCCAACCACTAGCCCAGGCTGCCCAGAGCCACATCCAGCCTGGCCTTGAATGCCTCCAGGGACGGGGCATCCACAACCTCTCTGGGCAACCTGTTCCAGTGCATCACCACCCTCTGTGTGAAAAACCTCCTCCTAACATCTAACCTAAACCTCCCCCTGTCTTAGTTTAAAACCATTCCCCTTGTCCTATCACTATCCACCCATGTAAACAGTCATTGCCCCTCCTTTTTATATGCTCCCTTCAAGTACTGGTTAATCAAGTTTATTCATCCAGCTTATTCACACTTCTCCTTATTCACATTTGTTAAAGTATTTCCACAACAGACAATTTTCCCATCACGATGAGGAACAACAGAAGCACATATGTTTCAGCAGGTATCACACACATTTATTTCCCGTACACATCGCTAGTTAGCAGTTCTTATGTATTAGAAATGTGATTGAAACCATTAGCTCAATTTTAATGAACTCCGTGTGCCGTTTCAATTTTTTCTCATGAAAAAAAAAATGCTATAATTCTCAGCACTCATAATTAAGATAAATCCCAGTTTGGTCAGTTTCTCAAATGTTTGATTTATGAGAATCCTTTTTAAAAAGACATTTATGAAAAATAAATGCAATTACCTTTAGAAGATTGCTTTTTGCTTCCAGTAGACTTACGAAATACATGATTGTGCATGTATGTGCTAGATAGATGTTCACAGTTGTACAGAATTATAGCATGGATATAGCAGTGAGTGTACTTTCAACCAGACTGCTTTCTCAGCCTGATTTCCTAAGGAAACAAGTCTTACACCAACATGCTGTCATTGAGGGAATGTATGAGCATGTGATTGCCAGAAATACTCTCTTTTGAAGCTGCTAGCCTATTTCAGCTAAATTTGACAAAGGTAGTAGAGATCTTAAAGATAACAAAGTTCCCACTGGCCTTTGGCAGGTAGCAGGTTAAAAGGAAACCTCACTAATACCCACAGCCCAGGTAAGCAGCAGCGTGATATTGCCCCTTCAGAGAATCCATGAGGGACCTCAAAGCCTGGGTTTGAAATCCATTCCTGTAGAAAAACAGCCTTCAGTTTTGTGAACTACCTGGTTTTGGTTGTGATTTTTTTTTTTATATGTTTTTGTGCTGTTCATCTCCATCGGTGGTATGTTCTGTAGTTTTTCATAAAGCAATTTCTTCCTCCCTTCATTTGTTTGCCAAAGAAAGATTTCTACAATTTACTTGTACCTGTTTTGCATGGCATATTGAATTAAACTAGTGCCACCATTTCTGTACTACGTTGATAAAACTGCAACACAGAGAGGTGAAAAGAGTCCCCCTGAAGCAACTGCTGGTTGACACAGGAACTGCATCACAGACCAGCAATCTCTCATCTGATAAACACTAGTATTTAGGCATAAAAGCTGTTTTCTAAACCTGATGCAGGGGAAAAAAGAAAGCTTTAGAAAAGCCACAAAAGTTTCTGGTTTGAAAAAATCTCCTACCAGTGTTCACCCTTGTGGATGACATCTTACTTACCTCTGCAATCTTGTCAACTCTATTAGCAACCCACATAGCATAAAACCAAACTGTCTGAAACAGGCTTTATCTCTACTTCCAGATGAAGGCTATAGCTACTCATTGGCCTATACCCACACAGGCCCTAAGGCCAGAGAATTTCTTAGGACACTTTTTTAGAGCCCAAAATAGGATAGTGCATGTTCACTGCCCACTATTATTCTGTACACCAGAAAGGGATGATAACATTTTTAGTCCCCAAAACACATCATAAATGACAGAATTTAGTTTAAAGGTGTGGAGTATACATCAGCAGAAAGCTGAGTGGAAGTTCTCCTCATTATCTTGCCTTTGGCAGGCTCTTCTTCATGGAGGATGGAGTTTGATATGAATCTGTAAATGAGGTATTTTCTCTCTGTTTCCAGTAGGATATTATTTATACCATCCTCCATTACAGAGAATGGTAAGTATTTTTACAAGGAAAATACTTAGAAATAGCAGAGTCTTTACTAGCATCAGAGCCGAGGACTAGTCTCAGTGGATCACAGGTATCATGTTTTCTCCGAGAGAAAAAAGACAAGCTCAGCTGCCTGCACTGATGGAGACAAGGCCTCTCCCTTAGATAAAGTACTCTGTTTGGAAAGCAGTACTCAGCTTCCAACCAAAAGTATGCACTTGTCAGCTGGGCATCCTGAATTAGAGGACTTAAAAAAATATTTAACCAGCAGAAGAGAATCTGACAGAAAACTATTATAATTCAGTATTTAACCTATTTTTGTAATTACTAGGGCTTGAATTACAGTAATTCCAACTGAGATGGGGCCCAGATGCCAGGCACTATACAAATACCTAACAAGAAACTGAGGTTGCTCTGAGTCACTTACATCCGGATCCTGCAAATGTTTAGGAATGTGTTTAGCTCCACCACTGTCAGTATTAATGGAAGTGCTTGGTGAACAGAAAGTAAAGAGATGAGACCAACAAGAGTCAGAGAATTGAGACTGATGTGTTTAGGTGTCTAATTCCCACTGGTCTCAAGATGTTAACTCAGATCGGGCCTTATGTGAATTACTGACATTTTCACAGCAAATCTTAAAAAAACCGAAAGCAAGCGTACACATTTACATCACTTACCTTCCAAACCAGTGCAAGGCTGTTTCTAAGATGCACTTCAAAATGTCTCCTCATTATCTTATGTGTTTGGGTTTTTTTTCACTTATAACCCCCAACTATCTTAACCTTTGGGTGCTCTGCTTTCCAGTTTCTCAAGGCATAGCACTGTAGCACTCCAGTGCTATTTGCCCTCCATGCCCTGTGAACAACTTCTGGGTACCCAGAAGAAATACACTGTCGACAGTGAAGCAGAAAGCAGGGGAGTCTCTGTCTTGCTGCAAACAGAACCTGTACCCTAAACAGCAATATTTTAGAGACTGCTGTGGATTAACAGTTGCTTTCACCTCTTCTCATTTCCCTCTTTCCTTTCTGGCAAGACTGCAGGCTGAAGTCCCCCTCCCCACTACCTCACCCCCTGTTTGCTCCCTCCCTTCTCTCACTTTTTAAAAATACAGTTTTCTTTCAAGTCCTCTACAGTTACAGTGTTTCGGCCATCAAAGTCCCCTCCCAGCCATTTTCATTTACCTTGTGACTCTGACCCTTTGTAAGGCTGAGGATTTTCAGCGTAAACCGATCCTCGAGGTCCCCAAGGATGTTATTCTCATTTATTCACTCAGCCCTTTGAATGGAGCAGCCTGGAGTTGGCAGCAGTTCAGCAGCCTCACATTCAGAGAGCACACAATCTTTTTTGCTTTCAGGGGCCTTTCAAAATAAGGCCCAAGGTCTGTGGAGGAGCTTTAAGGGCTGTCAGTCACGCCGCAAGTTACGTTTCACTCCCAGCCGCCACTGAATGCAATGAGCAACAGAGGGATAAAAGCACAGAGCAGACAGCTCCCAGGACCCTGCAGTGCATGCCTTGCAGCATGCCGTCCTCTCCATCAGCTTGGAATGCTCTGGGGATATTTGTGTCCACGACCATGACTGAGCCTGCCCCAGCCTGGCAAAGATGCTGAACCTCAGGATGGGGAATAGCGTGTGACCCCTGCTCGGCCCTACAGGAACAGCTGTGCAATGGAAACCCCCTTCTTCAGGCGTGTGATGGAGCCAGGGAACACCTCTAGTGCCATCTGTGTGTCCACCGGCAGTCATTAGCTCTGACAGCTGGCCCTCCTTTTCAGGAGGTAAAAGGCCCTCCTTCACATTTTATTGCAAAATGTTTGGGAATGCTCCCCAGGGACTGATAAGACAGAGACATGTCTGTGAGTGTCCCAGAGGGAGAGAAGGCTGTAGGGGAAGGCTCATGGTTCTGTACCACTGTACCTGCCAACTGGTGTGTCACAAAAGGCTAAAATTACCAGTCGGTCAATTATCTGATTAAAGAGAGCCTTTCATTTGAGATTAAAAAAAAAAAAGAAAAAAAAAAGGTGGGGGGGGGGAGGAGGAAGAAAAAGGAAAGAAAAAGAAAATCCTGGCTGAAAGCAATACCTCTGCTAGGTTACCAGACTTACTAGACAGTGCATTCTTTGCTTTTTACTTTTGGCAGTGATGAACAGCAAAGTCAAAAAATGAAGAACCATGGGGAGAATAAACATTTTGCACTGATGAAACATTTTTTCTGCATTTCTTTCCTTTAATACAAGATGATCTCGTTTATCTACCTCTTTACAAAAAGGCTGTATTTTTTAAAAGAACAACTGCCCATTTTACATATTTCCATCTTTGTTCAACTGATTAAATAAGGAACATTCTCAGGGAAAGCTAGTCAGATTTCATTAGTTTACAGTTACCTTGGAATCTCTTTGAATTACAGCAAGCATAAATTATCGTTCTGTCAGCTAACATCAGAAATACCTCTTTAAGGCTCCTGGACTCAACAATGGCTGCTAAGGTTTGGGAATAAATGTACGATGTGCTGGGGCTTCACCAGCTGGTTAATGACCTGCTGCAGTAGTTATAGGGCCCAAGACGAAACTGAGGAAGATTAACTAATCTGGCCAGTTTAGTTAGCTGGCTCTGAGTGCAGAGCAGCGTGGACTGCGTGATTGTAAACTTTATTGTTTGACCTGTGCTGAATTAAGAGCTGGATTGTTTTGGGGGGGTATTTGTGGGTTTTAGGGGGTTTTAATATTGTATACATAATGTTTCTAGTATTTATCCTTTCCGGTTTGAGTAACCAAAAAGGTAATTTCCCAACAGAGGAGTCAGCAAATACTAATTTCTTTCAAAAAATGTTGTGTTCTCTAGATACAAGTCAGAGAAACATGTCAGGCTGCAAATTATTTGTGCATTACAACAGACAAAACTGAAGCCAAATGTAGTTCCTCCTCATTTGCATCTATTCACATGGTCCATCCTTCAATTCCTTATCACTGAGCTACAGATGAAATTTGCAAGAGTGATATCTCTGTAAGCCACTAGCTCCACAAACTCTCAAGGTTTAATAAAATCTGAAATTTGTCTGGTCTCACCCATCTCCATTCCATTTGATTTCCTACCCAGGCAATGTGAAAGAGTAACAAAAAGAGAAAGTGTTCATACGAGATTGGCATGGCTAAAAAAGATAAAAAATAGAGGTATGTTATTGTAGTTACACTCCAGCTAAAATGAACTCCCTTTTAACACATCTTAAATCCTTTCACTTTTATGCAACTGTTTACTCTGCTACTCAACCAAGGACACACAGATAGTATCTCTTAAGTATGAAATATTTTTATAATGAAACACTCATCTTCTGGATTTGTTCACATGCAGGGGAAAAGTATGTCTGATATTAAACATATTTTCCTAGTTGGTTTCTACTTTGGACAATGGAAAAGAATTGGCAGAAAATATATTACCTTTTTAATGTTTTTTACATTGTTTCAATGTAATTCAGCCAGACTGAATATGATCAGGAAATCCTGTCTCCCCTCTCTCCTGTGGTAGTGACCAGTACCAGCTTGGGTAGGCATCTGGTGGATGGCAACCTGATGGAGAGATTTCCTCCAGTTCCTGGAGTATGACTGTACAGCTCAAACTTCAGAACATTTATAACCCTTCCAAAGCTCTTTTATTTAGATTTTCTATTTAAACTGAATGTTCCCATTAACTCTAGAAATCTTGTTTCTACTTTTTTACTCCTTTAAACAATTTATCTCCTGTCAAATAATTTCACAGTCTCCATGAAAGGATTAAAGTGACTAAATTCAAAGTGGAGTGCCTCTAAGCCATGTTCAGCTGCCTCCTCATGCTGGAAGGATAAGGCTCAAATTTTAAACTCTTTGGTGCCTGCACTGTTCTTGGAATCACATCATCCCTTCAACTCTAAGTCCCAATGTTATCTTCATATCCTCTGCAGCTCAATTTTTTCTGTGACAGAAGAGATGTTTTGGTGTTAATTATATGACAAGGTTCCTTTCCAATGAAAACTGAGCAGAGGGATGCATTTAGTTCCCAAGAGCCTCTGCTAGACAGTTCTTGCTTGTTAGTCCAAGTGGTTTTCTACTCCAAATGCAGACCTTGGTGAGGGTGTTTCTTTGCTTCTTTATTCTGCCTCTATATTATTCTCTGGGCCAAGCCTCAAAGTGGATATCACTAGACCAGAAAATGCCAGGGTGCTTGAATGGGAAGGATAACAGCAACAGCTTGCCAGAATACTGTCCTACAGTCCTTTCAGCTAAATCTGAAAACAACTCTCCTACTAGCAGCAGTATAAGATATGAAAGTATCACTAGCTAGAGAAAAGTTGAGAAATTGCAAGATTGTTTTTTTCTTATCACAACTAGGATGAATAGCACGTTTGGGGTGAGATGTGATTGCAAACAATGAATGTCAGAAGCACTCATAAAGCTGCAACTAATGCATCTCTTCTAACCTGGAAAAGTATTATGACCCATCTGATTTTCTCTGCTCTCTGTTTTAAGAAACTAATGTTGGAGAAATGCAGTTTTCATCTTAGTTTGCTTAAAATAAGCTTGTTTTGTCAAGGCTGTCTTATTGCATAGAATAGAATCATGCTTTTCAGGTCCCTAAATGAGAATTTGACTGGGGAGCCTACAGATGACACTAAGGATATGACGGACAATGAAATGTCCTTCTGACAGTCTGCATGCCAGCCTGGTTTCTAAGGAAAGCTTCTTTTTTAAAACTCCAGAAGACCCCAACTCATGATTTTCCCTGTAGAGTAGAAACAAAGCAAACCAAGAGCCTCTCCAGTAGTACTGCTGCCCTGGTGACAGAAGAATAGCAACTGCCAAAAAGAAAAGTGGCAAACCTGAGGATAAACATGAGTCCCTGCATCCAAGACTGGCTGCTCTTATGTCCACATACCAGGAGTTGCGTTCCTGAGGGGAACTGGGAGGGAATGAGAGGGGCAGGTAGAAGTGCACAATTGAAGACAGCCCTGACTGTAAAGGAATAGGTGGAGGGCACAGCCAGGATCCTGAAGGATGAGGGCATATCTGATTTGAGAAGACTGAAAACCTGGGATTCAAAAGGGCAAAAGGACACGGAACTTCGTGCAACCAGAATCAGTCCTCATGGCTCCTGTGAGATGTAATCTACCAGTAAAAGCATTGTTTTTCTGTAGAGCAGGCTTCCACCGCCCCTGCACATCAGCCCAAAAGGTAGCGCTCTTCAAACAAGCATCCGTGCACACACTTGGGAACCCATCAACTATTTGGTGATATTTTCTATAATGAAGTTTGGCCTCACTTGTGATAAAACATAGCCACAGTGTGGCACACACCAGTCCAAAGTGGCTGCTCAGCAGCCTTGTTTGACAAATGAAAATTCAATTGAATTTCCACATCAGTAGTCCCCTCCCATTCACCACCATGTTTTAGGACCAGGAGTTAGCAGCAACAGCAAAATGAAGCTTAGTGACAGGAAAAAGATGTGCTGGGAGAGCTTATACTACTTCGAGTGCATGGTCAATTTTTCAAGGACCACATGAAAAAGAGAAAGGTTTTATTAAAAGCATATTTCTTACAGTAAGGTACATTGTTCAACACCGTGATCCTCCAGTTATTTCTTTTGTGATGTCCTGAGCTAAGCAGAGGGAGTGAAATGTGGAGTAAAAGCTGCTCCACCCGGGCATGGAGGCCCATGCTACCAGCAGACCGCAGGACCAGGCCTCTCTCCTTGGTATGTCTCAGCCCTTCCCATTCATGGAGAAGTTTTGGCAGTTTCGCTGCAGACACTTTGATCTTTCCTCATAGATCCCTTGAGTTTAAGTCATTGGTCATTGGATATCTGCTTGACTTCATGCCTAAAGAAGGTCTCACAGTTTTACTGCCCACATCTGACCCAAGATTCGTGCCCCCACACCACAATGTTTTCCTGAAAAGCATGGCTCTTTCCAGCCTGTGTTACCACTGGCAGGGTCACATAGTGACTTGCCTCAATGAAATGTGCTGCATTTTGTGTATTCTTACAAAACAGATGTCTTAACAATGCCACTGTCTCCTTGTGCTCAGCCTTGTATGTATGTGGATGGATACAGACACGCAGGCAAGGCAAAGTTTGTAAACCAAAATGCATCTTTTCCTAGGTGAACTGCTGTAGTTGGAAAGGGTTGACTTGCCCATCTTTGGTCTGAAATAGAAGTAGCAAACTCTAAAATTAAATACAAGCTGAGGACAATTATCCTCAGAGTCCAGCAGTCCTTATATATGTGGGAAGGGCACTTCCTCATACAATTTTTTTTTTTTTTTATAGGGGAAAAATATGGAGCAAAGTGGAAAAATGTTACCACAGTCCTCCCTAGTAGGAAAGTGTCTTTCCTCAGGGCAATCCTGCAGCCGCATGTGCAGCTGACATTTGTCATAATGTCAAACAAAACATAACTGCACAGGCTTCAGATGGATTCCAGAGAGACCTGCAGCTCTCAGTGGCACGGCTACATCTGAGCAGGGCAGTTTGCCATGGAAATAGCTGATGGGCTGTGACTAGGGCGCAGTGCTAGCACAACGTGCCATACGGTTACAGGTGTCTGTATAATATGATGCACTATATAGGACTCTGCCTCCAGAGCTTCTAGAGGAGCCTCAGGATAGCAACCAAAGCAGAAGAGATGACAAAGAATGGAAGGACTTGTGAAGACTCCATAGGCAGAAGAGTTGGGGTTTCACTGCTGGAAGAGTTGGAAAAGACTGACTTTCAGTGCTGCTTTTGAAAATTTGGCCCACAAGAGCCAATGCTGTGAAATATGTGCCTGCTAGGAACTTGACACATGCAAATAAGCCCACTGAACTCAGTTAAGGTACTTTCACATTTAAATGTGTTTGAGACTGGTGCCATGGTAACCAGTAAGGAGATTAATCACTATGAGTTAAAGTGTCCTATGTAAAGAAAGATAAAATAGATACCAATAATCAAACATTCATGCCAAGAACATTTAAACAGTACCTTTATGAACTTTATTCAGCAGAAAAAAAGAAAAAACCTAAGGTAAATAAAAATATTGATAAAAATAAAACACCATTAGCAGCTCTGCTTTCCTGTTGAACTGAGAATCTTTAATTAACTGAGGTAGAAAGCTTTTATTTGTCAGTGGTTTTTTTTTTTTTATCTTACTAACGTCCACCAGCTGCCACAATTCATGATATGCTTAGCAGAAACTGAAGTGTAACTGAAGGTCCAGCCCAATTTCTGTCTGCTGGTCTCACTGTCAGGATGTCATGTTTCACTTAATTTGTATCTGATGCAACTGGTGGGAGAGACAAAGGAAATCTGTAGCTCAGAAGTTGTCTGTCAGGAAGTATCACACTGCTTTTTTTTTTTTTTCAGAAGAGACTTACACAAACTGTAGATAAACACAAGATAAATATTATCATGTTAATTTATTCTAACAGAACCAGTGATTTTTTCTCCTAGACAGATTTTTTTGCATGCAGCAAACCATGGATTTATCTACAGAAAAACTAGACTTCTGACCTTATCTTAACCTGGTATGTCTAACATTGCAGAGAGAGCTTAGGATCCTGCACAGAACACTACCACACATTAGCTGAAAAGGGCAGCTAATTCTCTGTGTACTCTTATTGTGTGGAGAAGTGAAGTCATGGAAAAACTTGGGACAGCAACACTATCCAGCAACTCCTTCCCATTGTTTTTCTTTGCTGTTTTGTTGTTTTGTGTTTCCTAACCTATCTCACAGAAACAATCTAATCTCCAGTACAGCTCCACAGAATTTTCATTAGCAGACCAAGGTGTGACTGACCTGCTGAGGTCTATCATAACCTCTGCTGATAATCTCCAAATGAAAATTTCTGAACTTGGGTTCACTACTGGAGAACCTGTATGCAAACTTCCCACGTCATTAACATTATTCTTCAACAGAAAAATATTAGAAATGAGACCAGATTCAAGAGCTGACCTATCTCACCTTCCCTTGATTATAGGGAAACTAAGGTCTGAATTTGGATACTTTCCCTTGACTGAAACAAAGCATTTGAACAACACTTAATTAGGAAGTTTGGGTATGAATCAAAAGTTTGTCGATCATATTCTTTTCCAAAAATAAAAAATAAAAAATGGAGTGCTGAGTAATTTTACACAAACCTCTTTGTTTTTCTTATCCGTTATAGCAAAATGTGCTTTAAAAGTCAAAAATAATGTATCATTACACTAGTTTAAGAAGTTATTAAAAAAGAAGAATTTGTGAACATTAACAAATGATTTCAGTTTACAAGGGATGTGTGCATCTCTATAGAGCTGAATTAGGTTACTTGCTCTCTTAAAAAAAAAAAAAAGAAGTAGAAGTAGAAGAAGAAGAAGAAGAGAAATATGCTTTGTTGTTGTTGTTTTTTATTCTTTGCTATATTTCTTTCTCCAAAGCTTTTTCTACCATTGAGAAGGTAGAAACAATCCTCACAAAGTCAAGTTCCTGGAAGGACATGCAATGACTATTTGTTGATCCATTTCAGTTTAAAGCAGACAAGCTACAGTATCAAATACCAAGAAGTAACTTGCCTAAGACATCATAGGAGTTTCTAATAAGCAAACATTTCTGTCCCAAAAACTCAACTTGGCCTAGCCAGACCTGAACCTGAACCATATACAACTGATGGGGAAAAGCTGAAATGGAAATTCCACACACACATAGCTCATCCATGGGGATTCTGTCCAGCCTCAGAGGATGCAGCAACACTCTCTTACATTAAACAAAATTTTAACTCCAGTGCAGGAAACACCTCTCCCTGGAGCTTTGCTAGTGTGTTCAAACTACAGCACCCCAAACTTGTTAGGTCTCTAAGAGCCAGGTGGCTGTTTTGTCCCAACTTCTGTTGCTCCGGTGCTAGGAAAGTTACCTGGAAATTAGCGAGGGCTAGAGAGGTGTCATTCAATCCACCTCGCAGAGTCTTAGACCTTGGTCAATGTGTAGCTTCCACAGTCGCTAAGAATAGCTGATTCCAGACATGATACTAAAACAGATGCGATTATGACTTGCTGAGATATATGACGTGCAAGGTTTTAGCTCGGTGTTTTAAGGGTCTTTTAGCAGAAGAAGGAAGGTATAAGCCAGGAACATGCTACAAAGACCGCAAATATATGTGAATCACTCTCAGACAGAAGCAGAGAAAGAAAAACCCAGTCTCCTACAAACAGGCTGCCTACCAAGTCATGCTGGATCACTCCTTGTTACTCCAGGAGGCAGCATTAAAGCAGATGTTTTAGGTTGTTCTGCCATACTGTAGAGACCTCAGACTTAAGCCAAATACAGAAATTGCCATGTTGTGGCAATACATCTCTCCTGGCCGGGAACATCCAAAGTCCCACTGATAAGGATCACCAAAGGGCAGAAAGCACTGGAGATGTAGGGCTCTATCATGCATCACAGAATTTTTGTGTGTATGTGAATTTCTCAAAGAAGGGGCAGTGCATACACTGGAATTAAAATCTGAATGAAGTCATCTCTTGGATCCATTATTCCTCCACAGTTACAAGTCAGTATAAAGTATACATGAAACAGAAGTGTTAAATTCAGTAGGGCCTTTTCAGTCAGATCCCTCCTGCAGCCCCTGGGTACAATCTCTCCCCCTAAGCCACCATGTTGGTCTTGATCCTTAGGGGGCTGCCAGGCTCCATCCCAGAGCCAGCACTATGGTGAGGCACTGATTTTAGCATAACTGAAAATCAGTTATTTCCTTTGGAAAAAAAAAAAACCTTTGGTTGGAATAAAATACATAACACTAGCACTAAACCTGAAATACTTACCTTAGATAACCAGCCAAAGGGCAGACAGAGAACTGCAGCGGTGGGTATGAGCAGCAGAAATGTCCTCATACTCAATGAGAAAACTGCTTTAAAAGCCAGTATCATGGCGAGGGTGATTTATTTTGGTTGCTCCTTCTTAGCATAAATTATCATAACTGTGTACTTAATAACTATAAAGTGATATATCTGTAAAGGAATTTAAATTTCTCTTAATTTAGTCTTAGTGGAGGGGTTATTAAGAGCATGAATCAGTAGGAGTGTTGCTTTTTCTGTATAGAGATCAGTCAAATAGACAGTCAATACAGGCAAATAACTCATTTTATATTGGCAGCAAATGAAACGATGGCTCCATTTTGACAATATGGATGTAAAAAATCTTTAGCATGGCACATTTGATTTGTAAATGTAGTGAATGAAAGAAAAGTACCCACAATATTAAAATTAAGCAAATTAATTTATTTGGACAGGAGTTAAACTCAATGTGGAAGTTACACAGTGGACCCCATAGCTTTCAGTGTTAGTCAGAGACACAACGATCTAGCAGGCTTTTCCAGGATTGACCCACAACCTACTGGAGACATGTCTACATATATGAGTATTACCAGATCTTATCCTAATACGATAGCGCTGATTCCATTTAGAAGCTGTAGAAACATGGCAGTGTGTAGTTCCTGTTATCTTTGTGGCTTACAATAAGGCAGGCACATCATTTCTGAACTAAAACTAGTTTATAAACCAGCTGGGAGGGAGGGAAAGCCAGCTTGGCCCTCCACCACATAAGAACAGATTTTGTGTATCAGGCCCATGGTACTATCTCACAAAGCTACTTGAACTGTGATCCAGGCATCACTGACTGCTGCAGAATATCAACAAGGGTCACAGCATTGTGTCTCAAGGTGCTGCATTAACCTGTGTGTTTCCAGCTGTTAAACAGCAGTGGAAATCTGCAAAATATGTAAGAGATTTTTTCATGCTACATTTTCACGTGCTTTACTTGGTATATAAGTAGGAGGTGATGAAAAGAACAGGATGAATAGTGATGTGTATGGCTGTGAAAGAGAGAGAAAAATACAGCTGGGCATCTCTAACGAGATGCAGCCCAGTTTGTGAAAAAAAAATAGTTGGGCCCAGCGCCCTGGTGCAGCACAGGCCCAGATTCTTTGCAAACGGGAACTAATTGCTAAAAGCTCTCCAGAGGATATTTGTTCATTCCTTTCAGTTAGCATTGGCAAAGAGTTAGAAATTTCATCAAGAGGAATGATCTCTTATAAGTCCTTCTTTCTTAAATCTTTTTTTTCCTTTTTACTGATGTGAGGATTGGCACCAATTTAAGTAACTTCTTTCATCTCTGAACTCGGACATTCTTAAATTGGTTTAACAATTTAATCCATTTAGCTGACGTCCAATCCAGTCAAATCCATTCAAGAATTGCATGGAACAGACCCTCAGTCTTTTACCCAAACCACTGCTCTGTTAGTAAGAAGAGTAGAAATTGCAGCTTTGGTCAATGAGCTCATATTGCTCCATCTAATAATCTGCCCTGATACCCTCTGCTGACTCCTGGAAGACTTAGGTGGCCTTGTAAATTGGCTCCCAGTGAGACAGAAGTCTGACTGTGGCTGTATAAATATGCCAGCTTTATTTTCACCTATATGAAAGTGGTTAAAAAAGAGATGATCGCAAACAGTCTCTACAATATCTCTATACCTTAGACTCTAAACTATCACAGCAATACTTACATCCCCTATAGTAATCCCCTTTCAGGGCCATCCTTAAGTATCATCAGTATTGCAGGTTTATCTTTATTCCAAGGAATTATTCAAGTGGTAACAAAGTTGACATATCAACCTAGTATTCTGCCCTGCATTAAATATTTGCTCATAACTGAAGACCAAGTCTGTATCGCCCAGCAGACTGAAGTCGTCTGGCACCTCATGCTAAATCACAAAGGTAAGTGTTTCAAGGATTGGTGCTTTTTGTATGCCTGCACTAATAAATCTAATGGCCAAGAAGCGAATTTTCAGTTCTGCTAAAATTTTGCCCAGTCACCCAGATGCACGCTGAGTGCTCTGCTCTGCACTAAGGCGTTCAGAAAAGCCCATGGTCACAAGTATGGTGTGGCACTGGGCTGCCTGGTCAGCTCTTCCCATCTGCTGGATCCAGTCTGCAGCCTGCAAATTACAGGCTGATCCTGCACTGTGAAACACACACGCTCTGGTCCCCCACACTCAGTTGCTCATTGTGTTATTTTTATATTCATAAAAACATTAAAGTCAGGGTAAAAGGGACAAATAGTCTAGATTTGAAGATTTTCCAGCTAGACCAAAAAAATGCTGCATGGCATGTGTGTTTAGCATTAGGAGGAAAATAAATGTGCTGTTTTCAAATTTTTGCTTCAGGGTCAGCCAGCATCAGTCTACCATGTAACAGCTTTGAGGGGGGAAAAAAAAGCTTCACTTAAGGATATATCTGCCAGAGTAAACAGTGCCTCAAACCAGGGAAATCTAAAGCACATGCCTTATTGTCAAGTTTGGTTTAACTTGTTTTACAAATCAAAACAGCAGCTCAGTTTTTAAAGCCTATTTTTAAGTCCACTAGTGTTTTATCAAGAAGGTTAAGGACCTGCATTAGTGTTTCAATCCCTGCATTTTAAATCAAAGATAATGGAATAATTTCTCTTCAGCGAATTGATGTCTTATTCCATTCTTACACACACCTCTTCCTATCTCCTCATCATGTCTCATAAATCAAGGGGTAAGATTCTCTCTTTTAATTGTCCAGGTATACCCTGTGATCTGTGGGCAGTGCATGAAATGAAAGATGTTAGTGACCCCAATACACAGTGGAACCATGCAAAGTTTTGGACTCCTCTGCATGAACCGGAGGAAGCTTGTGCTCAGATTTTGCTTCTTAGGAAACAAAGCACATACCACAAAGAAACCTCCTGCACTTAGGATGTGTGCAGACAATTCTTCTGATTAATGTGGGAGTTTTTGCATGCATATCTGAGGGAAGAATTTGGCTTTTCGCTGTTTAAATAAAACACTGGAGAATATTTAAGGAGAAAAACCAAGCCTGGAATGTTTAGAAGACATTTCCAAGAAACTCTAAGAAAGGAAAAAGTCTTTGCCAAACACAGACAAACCTCATCAAACCCTATAGCTTCCTTTCAACTTTTATTGTTTCTGTTCCCCCTCAAACCAACCTTCAGCAGGTAATTCTGCTTGCTTGACTGAGGCCGAAGTTTCATGATTATTTTATTCCGTAAGTCTGAGCTGGTGGAAAGAGGAGATTGGCTTCTTCTCCCTTCTTGCCTATCCAGAGCTACCAGTGCCCTTGCAACTGTATGTGATTTGTTAAGTTCAACAGGGAGCCAGAGCAGGGAAATGATCCAGCTGAAAATGAGCTTTCCCCCACTCTGCTTTCCCAGCACTGCCTAGCTGTATGAGCAGTAATATCAGCATAAGAAATGGATGGGGATATTCAACAGGATGAGCAACAGAAAGGAGAGACTGTGGTTTTCATCTCAATCCCCATACAACATTAGCTGACACAGACATACAACTTCAACATGAATTTGTCCAATGAACTTGTCCAAGACAAGATGTAATTAAGCACTTTGCATGTCTTCATTAAACATAGCAAAGATGGAATTGGACTTGATGGTCCTTGTGGGTCCCTTCCAACTTGGGATAGTCTGTGATTCTAAGATTCTTTTGGGGGGGGGGAAAAAAAAAGAACTTAAAAATAAAGACCTTAAAGAAAGTTTTTTTTAAAGGGTCTTTAAAAAGAATTTAGTTTTTAAACATTCCACTATCTATTTTCAAATATCCACAATAAACGTTTCCATCAGAAGGCAAGATCCATTTGTCTGAGACTGTACATTGTATGCATACCTGTCTCAATATGTGGCATATAACCATACGCATTGATGTATGATAAAAAAAAAGAGGAAACTACCAATTACAGTGGAAAGACATCCAAAGGATGGGACGCCTCCACTGCAAGGGCAGGCTGAGAGAGCTGGGGCTGTTCAGCCTGGAGAAGGCTCTGGGGAGACCTGATAGAACCTTTCAGTATCTATAAGGGGACAGACTCTTTAGCAGGGTCTGTTGTGACAGGACAAGGGGAAATGGTTTCAAACTAAAAGAGGGGAGACTTAGATTAGATATAAGAAAAGGTTTTTTTTTATGATAAGGATATTGAACACTGAAATGGGTTACCCAGAGAGGTGGTGGATACTCCGTCCCTTTGATGTCCCTGACATTCAAGGTCAGGCTGGACCTGTCTCTGAGCAACCTGATCTAGCTGTAGGTGTCCCTGTTTGTTGCAGGGGAGTTGGACTAGATGACTTTTAAAAGTCTCTTCCCACTCAAACGATTATATCATTCTATGATTCCTGTTTATTGTTGTCTGTGTTATTAGTGCAACATTGCTGAGCATATCCATTTGTAGAAGGCTAGTTTGGTAACATCAACTAAGATTTTCTCGGCTTTGTTGTTGATTTTTGCATTTGTTGTTCTCATAGAGAAAAACTAGTATAGTTATCAGGGAGTCTACTTCCCGATCGCTCTGGTTTTGGGGGTCCCGGCACTGAATGAGCTTTAGAGTAGAAATAATTGACTTTTAAAACATTCTCCAGATACCTAATATTTGCTATAAAATGTGATCCAGATCAAGCAAAAATAGTTGTCCTGTTTTATATGGAAATCCATCAAAACTGAAGTCACCTCTATAGAATATCCAAAGCATTACTTAATCAACATATGTTAAAAAGGTAAAGAGGTCAAAGGGATGTTTAATGGCCAAATTTTGAAATTAATTCAAATCTGTGAGTCATTACTTACTCCAATAGGACTAGTTATGTGTATGCAACTCCTCACCAACATCAATATGTGTCCAATAGATCCAATATCTTTCAATAAGGCTTCAGGAGATGCAGTCATTCAGGTGTGAAGCTGGAGTGAGATCAGAATTTGGCTTCAATTGGTATGTTAGTAAGAGCTGTAGCAGAAGTACTGACAGTAGCGTGCAGTTGGATTCAATGGACAAAGCAAATAAAGTACATATGATTCCTGCTCAATATTATCCAGACTGTTTTGAGATGGGCTGAAATTTTTAAAAGGATTGGGGTTTGAAGTGTTTCTTCCCTTTGGGCAGCAAGAATGACTGATTCAGCTTCCAGGCATTCCTGTGAAAATTGCTTAAATGGCACTTGCTGAAGCCTTCCATGCTAAATTGGGAAGCTAAATAACATCCCCATGGCACTCAAGACTGAGCAATGTTTTGCCAAGCAGATTCTGGGATTTTAAGTGAAGGGATTTACACAGATGTGATTCTCAGCATTTTCAGGAGGCCTTCACCACCCCAAATGGGAGGTAATCCCACATCAGAGTTCTTTTCCCTCTTTTTTCCATTTCTCTTTGCCCTCCAATTTGGATCTTGTACTTCAGTCCTGCAAGCTGCGTCCTGTCTAGAGTCACCCTCCATCCTGGACATGGGTGTTACAGATGGTGCATACAGATGGTATTTTTGCACCATTATGAAGCAGCTGTAAAAGGCAAAATTACCTCAGACCATCACCTGCATACACATGGCCCCAGTCTGCCCAAGCAGTTCCTTTTATTTCCTAAAGACATTGGCAAAGAGCTGCTTCCTGCAGCAAGCCTCCATCTCTCTGGAGGCCTGGGCTGCCCATACATCTGGTGTTGACAGCAAGTGCCTTGGTCATTCAAGGTTTAGGCCATGAGGACCGCAAAGAAGTAGAAACTACTGTCTGAAACTACTGTCCAAGAACAATACAAATCAAGCAGTTCAAATCAGATCAGGCACACTCATCCCTGTCATGCTGTTGTTGTATATATACTGTAGATATAAACTACATGGTGTTGGTGTGCTTCTTCTGCCATGTTTGTGAAGAAGGCAAAGGAGGACTTGGACAAATCCCTTGAAACCGTGCCTTGTGGAACAGGACAGCTGAGACACCATCCTGTTTGGATCACAGTGCAGAAATCTTTTGTTGCCAAAAGCCAACATCTTTAATTTTGCTTTAGACTCAAATTTAGCATGCAGACATTGAGCTCAGAGGAAGACTTTTTTTACAGCAGCTGGCCATTTTAATTATATAAAGAATATAAACAATAAATTTCTAATATTAGATACATTTCTCACAGTCCTTATTACTGAAAATAATGTCTTAGGGCCATATCCAAAGCCCACTGAATCAGTGGAAAGCGTCCCACTGACCTCATTGTGATTGGACCAGGGCCTTGGTTTCTTAAAATAAAATTTTACAAGGTGCAGGCTAATCCTATTCCACATATTTTTAGTAAAATGGCTCCATTTTTTCCCCCCATTAAGATCCATAAGAAACTAAGACACAACCACAATAACGTCTTGGCACCAAATACTTCATAAGGAATTTAAACATAAATAGTCTTTTTGAGACTGTTTTACACCTGGGCTCCAAAATGGCTGGCTCAGAGTGCAGGTCTCAGGGCAGCAGTGAGGGCCCATCATGATAGGCAGCATTTGGTTCGCTTTGAAGTGCTCTGAGAACAAGGAGTAGTCAGCCACTTTTCCCAGAAAACAAGGAACAAGCCAAGAATAAAGCTGCAGGTAGCACCGGCCATTCCAGAGTGCTTAGAGAATTCTACCAATATTTCGTTTATTTGATTTTTCATATATACCTAGGCTCTAGATGTCTGTAAGGAGCTAGAGCTACCAAAACACACTGTGTGACAAGCTGTGCCTGCGATATGTCCATCCACACCAAAGGCAGAAAGTAGTAAAGAACTCTCAAAAATGTATGATGTTGTGATTTGCCAGCTGATCATCCAGCCCATAATGTAACAGATAAGCCTTAGATAAGCAAATGAAATCTGGGAGAAGGGCAGGGGGTTATCCAAAATGAAAATATCAACCCACTCCCTTTATTTTACCCTCAGCTGCTGGTGCAAACTGAAGTGTTTTGAAAGGCTTAGGGAGGTTAAAAGAAAGCACAGTCTCATGGAAGCAGAGGTTACCTCTCATGCACCGGGAAGAAATCTCCCTCTCCACCACTGCAGGAACCACCACGCCTGGAGACTTTCCCTGTGCTAATATCTACAGCATGACAAAAGGTGTCATTTGTAGAGGATGTAAAGACTATGGAGGGAAGAGGAGACAGCATGAGGAATAAAAAGCATGACAGTGAAAAAATACAGGTAACTCAAGCAGGAAAGTAATGTTCCCAATACATCCGCAATTTTTGGCACTCACTGCCATGATATTTCTGTGGTTTCTTCTACTTTTTTCCTCTATGAGTTCTGTGTTACCTCCAGTGGATTTTAAGGACCTTGCTTCTAGACTTACAAAAAGCCTCCCAGACAGTTTGCTGAGCCCTTCACACACTGAAACAACATAAAAGCCATGGCACGAATGGTACTGTGCCTTGAACCAGCACTGACCCAAACAGTATCATCTGCAGAGGGCCTCCTGTGATGCCCTCAAAACTGTGTGGGTTTTAATGACATCTGGATGTGGAGTTCGCCTAAAAAGCATGCAGCTTGGGTTTCAATTACAGTGCGCTCACAACCTGACATGTTCAAGGAGCATTTCAACACATCGGCATGCAGATATGAATGCCATCAGTCAGACAACTGAAAAGGGGCTAGAAATACACAAGGAAGACAAAATGAATCCATGACAGAACCATCCAATTTCACCATAAGGAGTAATGTACTTATTTTATGCTTGAGCCAAGGTTTAAATTGCCAACAGCTTTGTTGTCATACCCTTTCACCCCACGCTCACTTTTGCATACAGCATATCACAAGACACAACAATTCATTTTCTCTCATCTCACTTCCTGTCAAATCCTCTTGCATGTTGCATAAGGATTTCTTGCCACATAACTGGGGATTAAATCACCAAATGATCCAACAGTGCAGCCTAATGCACATTTTGCTTGATGCTTCCAGATTGCTTTAGCCCAGGCTTGCCCCCCTCCCCTGGCTTTCTGAACACATGTTCATGTTCTAAAATTAAATCTGATTTTAAAAATTATTTTTCTGTAATCTAAAGAAGATCTCAGTGTTCTTGCCCCCAAAGGCCTCTGAGGCAGCATTGAGGCAGCCCTGGACCTCATTCTGAGCTCTGTCTCTTCAAAGTGACCTAGAAAAAGAACCATGTGAAAAATGCAAGGGCATGGAAATACACTTCAGAATAAGAGACATAAAAAATGTGTTTTATTGTTATGAAAAAAGAATTTTGAGGGTTGTTCTTGTAAGATGACATGCCAGTGTGCCATATAAGGTATTTACATAGGGATTCATAAGGTTGAAGATCTGCAGATCACTTTGCAATAGCCTCCTCATACATGTATTTCCAGACTTTATCTAGGTGCCCCTCAAATTAATCCTGATTTTGTGTAGATCAAATGTAACTATTTCCAAACTTATCTAGATGATCAGTTTGCATTGAACAACTTGGCCAACAAGATTCATTGGACTTACTCTTGGCATATACTCAAAGGTTTATTCAATAGTCCTGAATTTGTGGTTACAGTAGAGCAACTGGTCACAAAAATTCCAGTGTGTTGCCCCAGTTCTTGAACTAGATGACTTCACCATTCCTAAACTCTTCTTCTGTATACTTGAAATAATTCCATTAATCAATGAATTTATGTTATTCTGTGAAAGAAATGTCTGTTACTCTCATAAAGCTAACCTTCCAAAAGGTTGGTGCAACAACTTATATTTAAAGAAAAGTTCACAGTAAGCAAATGAAGATACCTGGAAAACACAGCCGTGGGCAAAGGCTTCTAGACAGTACTGAAATGTCTATAAATACGTATTCTCACTACTTACTGTTGTGGCTTAGCAATCCAGAGTGTGGATAGCATTTTATGATGGTGTAAACTATACCATTTTCACTGGTTTCACAGGGGATGCGACACTGAATCCAGTGCTAAATTTTTCATTTTTTGTGTTTGGAATTTGCAGATGGGAGAACAGATAGCTATTTGTTGTTGTAGTTTTTAACAACAATGTGCAGAAAAGTTCAGCCATCCATCTTCATCAGTTAGAGGAAACGCCTTCTAAGCTCAAAATGCTACACTCTGGACTCTTTCAGTTTTACCTCTCTTTCAGTTCTTACAATAAACATCCTCTCACTGCCCTTCCATCCCTGACACACACACGCACTGCTTGGAAGACCCTACAGAAGCAGCCAGGATACTTTGCAGACATTTGACAGCCAGTACAGAACTGGTGTGCTTGTTTAGAGGAGAAACTGCAGAAGGCTGAAGAGTGCTTGATGCTGGGGCACCCTGGGAAGGTGGTGCCCCTCCGCTGTCATGAGGGCCACTCTAGAATTGGGGTCTGCTGGGACTGGAGATCCCACAGCTCTCATGAGCCCACTTCTGACCAGCCATGAGAGGAGCAGTGGGCAGGGGAAAGAAGGTGCTTCTCAGGGCATTCTGCTGCCGCAGTCAGTAGTGGTTTCTGCTGGGAACTGGTGAGGCAGACAAAGCTGACAGCCTCCAGGATTTGGATAGACAGCCTGGGTCATGAGGGTTAGGCTCAGGACAAATTAATGAGCTCCCTCCCCACTTTGAAATAACTTAGTTTTCTGTTGTTTACTTTTCCCGACTACACAGGCTTCCAGTTCTGTGAAAAAAGACTTCACACACTTGTGTTAGTCATGATAAACGAGAGCAGCAGCCGGTCCACTGTTCACCCACTCATCAAACCTATTTCCTTGCACCAGCTTTGTTTTTATGATTCTTGAAGTATTTCAAGTGTGCATGTACTGTATTTGCCATGCTAAGATGCCACTTTTTCAGCCCAAGAGCTGAGTTGCTCACGTGGCAATTTAATTATCTGCCTTAGAAATGCTTTAAAATTAAAAGACTAAATAGAAAAGCAATAAACATTAAAACCAAACTGTGTTTGACCTCTCCCTGAAAGGTGAGCAAACTCTGCCTATCTCATACTAGTTACTCCAGTCTCAGCTGCCGAGCTACCTGGCAGCAGTTCCCAATAAGAAGGGATTCATTCCTAGAGACACAAATTACACCCAAAGGACATTTTAGACAACATGAGCCACCAGAAACTATATTGGCCATATGTTTATTCAGAGAATGGTATTTCTGCTTTCTCTGTGAGGTCTTGCAGCTAAAATTTTCATTAGGACTTCAGCCTCAGAAATCCCACCTTCAACAACATCTAAAAATTTGATTATATGCAAACACAAAAACTACATCATGAGTACCAGAATTTAAAATGCAATAATACAAGCTTGCTCCTATGGTTCTTTTGATACAGCCTTGAACTCCCAAGACTCAGTTCTTTAGAAGCCTATCCCCAAACTTTTTTTAAGTTAATGAAGTTAGTGACTAAAATACACTTTTCTGTCAGTGCTGGAGAGAGGGCTGTGGGTGGGTTTTCCTGTCCCAGAGCTCCTAAATCATTCAGTTTAATTGCACCATTGATATACGCGTTAAGCTGTTATTTTCTAGTTTGCCTCTGGGGTCTCCATAACTATCACTCATGACAGAAGGAACAAGAACAAGGATGATAAGCACCTGTCACTGTTGGAAACCCCCAGGATCACATAACAGCCACACTGGGGCACATATCAGATCTCACTGGGCACATACCACTTACCAATGTAAATGCAACTATTACCCAGGGTCTTGAAGATTTAGAGAAGTTAACAAAGTATAGGTGGCAGCTAGGAATAAATCTGCCTTGAAGATGATGCATGTTATACGTAAGGCTGTATGATACGTACAGTATTTTTTCTTCCTTGCAAACTATGCAGAAAGCTTTTTCCTGATTTAAGTAGTAACTGAAATACTATTAAGAACCGACTCTGATCTATCTCTGAAGAGAGCAAGGTGATTTAATAAATCCTTAAATAGAATAATTGATTCACAGAAATATCTATTAAGTCTTAAACAGATTAACTTGGTGCCTGTGTTATAGAGATTTAGCTGCACATTGTCAAAAAATGTCCCCACTGATGTTTACAAAATGTACAGTCAGAAGAAAAATTGAGTCACAAGTATTCAACATATGCAGAAGTCTAATAGCAGACATTAACTTGCATCTACAGTTCAACAAGAGGCTCAAAAGGCAGATACATATATGGCAAATAAATAGCACTTCTTCAATATTTGACTTCTACTACTGGAGAGGATTCCATAGGGCATTTTGGGTAGGTTCACAAAATTTAGCAGTTAATGTACTGAAGTATTACTCATTCTTTCATATCGCACTCATTCAAATGACAAATATTCTTTAAGCACAGGTATGATGTTACAGACAATGACAATGGGAGATATATTTTGCTCATTTTCTCAGACAGCTGTTTCTGTGTAGGAACAAGGTATTTGTTCCTGGGCTATTAAATGATGTGGAAGATATTTCCTTTTCTTAGGATTCTCATCTAGTATTAGATATGAAAGTTGGCGGCCCTGCCTGCGGCAGGAGGGTTGGAACTTGATGCTCCCTCCTTGAGGTCCCTTCCAACCCAAGCCATTCTATGATTCTCTGGCACTGATGATGACCAAGAAGACAATAGTTTTATGTTTTCTGAAGCCTAGTCTAAAGCTAAAATGTTTGTTGGAATTGGTTTTATCAGTAGAGAGGATAAAGTCTGTACACTGTTTATTAATATAGGTTGTATCTACACTGACCTCTTTGTGGCACCAGTGATATGAGGGTCCAGACTGGTCACCAGCAGGTCAGGTACTTGCAGGAACATCCTCAGCTCCATCTAACCCATTACACTTGAGCTTCTTTCCTGGGGGAGTTGATGCACAGATTTATACATGTTATAACCTCTCTAGGAGCAAAACAGGGCATTCACATCCGGTCTTAGAGCAAGCACCAGTGAAAGTGCTCCTGTGGAAATATTTACACCAGTATAGCCTACAGGGGAGACCTGTGTCCAGTTGTGGGCTCCTTGGTACAAAAACACTGACATACTGGAGCCAGGATGGTGAAGAGCCCAACAGAATGTCTGGATGGAGAGCACGAGGGAAAGCAAGACACTGTGCTTGTTCTGTCTGTTTATGGCTGTGGGGCATCTATTGCTGGCTTCAGCTATCTAACGGAAGGATGCTGAGGAGACAGAGACAGTGTGCAGCAATAAGAAGAGACAGAAAGCACACATTCTAATATGAAAAAAAAAAGATTCAATATTGGGAAAATATTGTTATCACGATGGTGGACAAATACTGAAACAAGGTCTCAGAGAGGGTGTGGGATTTCTGATCCTGGAGATATCAAAACTTGACTGGAAGAAGCCCTAAGCAAACACGATATAAGCTGACTCTGCCTTGAGCCAGGGGACCAAGGTGATTTTTGGAGGTACCTTCCAGCCTAAATTATTCAGTGATTCAATGACAGTGGGTCTAAACTACCCCAGAAAAGCTGTGCCTCCTCTATTAATTATCAGCAATTTTAACTGTTACATGAGAGCTTGGAATTAACTGGATATATAATAGGCACAGGAAATTAGATTTTCTTCTTTAAATTAAACTGTCATGGTAGAAAGGAGCATAAGTAGGGATTGCTAGTGCTGCACACTATGTTGTATAGAATCAACCGCTTTTGTTGTTTTTTTCAGTCCTGGGTAGGATTTTAGCTTCACAAGTACAACAAAAAGTATTTTAAAGCAATATAAAAGACAGGCAAGCATCCCTTTTTCTTTGTCACTATGCCTCATAGTTCTGCCTTTTTCTATACTTTTTTATTTTTTTTGTCTCATTGTTGTCATTGCTCCACTCCCTCAAGCCACTTCTATTTTCTCCATCTTCTCCTTCTCTGTCTTAGTTCCTGGCCCTCCCTTTTCCACTCTTTTGAAAACTGTCTTAGCTGCCTTCAGCTGTACCTGATCTACAGATAACAGAAGAGCCAGAGGCTGATCTGACTTCCTTCATGTCCAAGGAATTAAATTCATTTTCTATATGAGTAGCTAGAAATAATAGCAGTCATTGCTTAAACAAGATCACCCCAGCCTGTCCTAAACCCAAACAATGCTGCATCAGAGGGCTGGAATTTGGACTTAAATTTGGAAGCAGACTTGGAGTCAAATCGTAATTTTTGAACAGGGAGACTTTTTTTTTTTTTGCAAACTGACTGTCTGAGAGAGGTAGAAAAGCATTTGTGACAGTCAAATGTATGAGATCCAGTGGAAAGACAGTCTTCCAAATCAGTTGCAGGGAAACTGTTGCCATTTGTTTTCCTTATACTCCTCAAAACAGGGTTTGCATGCATTCTTTGTTATGCTGAACTGCTGCATCAGTTTCTTCTTCTGTGGGTGTTAGTTAAAACCCTGTGTCAGCATGATGACCACACAAGTAATCAATACAGAAAGCATTTCTCTGAGAGAAACCTCTCCTGCAGCCAAAGATAAAAGTAGCAAAACATTCGTATTTAATACTTAGCAAGTATAAATGGGGTAAAACAGAACCTCAGTGTGGTAAATCTATTCAGAGAGTCTTCTCCACAGACTTCTAAAGATGAACACTTCTACAGTTCTGAGACAACAACTGTGTTAAGCTGTATGTAAAATTGGAAGTGCAGGTGCATAATCTGAAATAAAAATGTGACAGTTTTTAGGAAGCCAATAAACAAAGCATCACATTCAGATTCAAAAGGCATTTCAAGTTTTCAAGGTATGGAAATGATCAAACAATAACAGTAAGAAATGGAAGTTCATCAGTGAGGAATGGTTGGGTTAACTCTAATGTCACAATGGATTCACTTAATAGCAGCCTGAGCTACTGACTTAATTATCCTCTTAATTCTAAATATAACAATTGTCATTAATATGTCCTGCTTAATGTTGGTATCAGAGAAGGTTACCTACCTGCGATTTTGGTTTCATGTGCAAGAACATACAGAATGCATTTGTGCAGCTCCATTTTTGAAACTGTATTCAAGCAAACCCACAATAAATGTGGTATTTGTTAAGTGACTCACTCATTAAACTTGTTGCAAAAGTCCTGCTCTATGAGCAGTGTGGGACAGAGAACAAGTCTCCTTCAAATCCAGTGCTTGTCAAACAAGTACTCAGCAGGTACAAAAAAAAAGGTTACTCAGCCCCAACACAATACCCAGCATCTATCTTATATTTAGCATTTTAATCAGCTCTAACTTCAGAGGTGGCAGAGGATGGTGTTACCACTGCCTCTTTGACCTTACACAGTGTATTGCCTCCAGCCTGCAGCTGAGCTGTTGTTCCTGTAAGCGCCATATGCCAAAGACAAAGGCATATGAAAATCATTTGCATTTCCAGCAAATCCAGAGAAGAAACTGTCCTATTGGCTTTGCAGGTAAATATGTTTGGACGTTTTGCTAAAAATTCTTCTTCCTAAAAATTCAACAACAGGTTATATCTGGAGTGCAGTGGTGAGAGAGCTGTACTTTAACAAGGCAGTTCTCATTCGGTGATATGTGTAGGAATGTGTAGGAATAAGGACATTTTTGAAGTAGAATTTCTATTATTTCCCATTAGAAAAAGTTGGATTCACCAGAACTGTGGCTCCTACAAAGCAGTGGAGTTAATACATGATGTGAGGCTTCAAAACCACAGGAGATCCCACAGTTTGGGAATGCACAGCTAACTCTGAGACGCAGGGAGCACAGTCCTAGGAACTGCAGCACTTAAAATGCACTGTCACGTGGAATTGAATGAGCAAGGCTTAAAGTTGGAAAGCTTTGCAAGAAAACTCCTTGTTACAAGTAAAACTGAAGTGAAACTTAATTTCCAGTACAGAAAATTCATCTCGAGTAAGCTCAGTAAGCAGGGTCTTAAAAACATCTCCTCTTTGACAAAACTCAGACTGTGTGCATATGTGCATGCACGCGCGCATGTGTGTGGTTCGTGTGGTTACTATATAGCAGGTCATTGAATTATCAAACCAGTAATTTTGCCATTAGGTTTTCAGTTTGCTTCTTGCACGCATATTCTGTGGTCAAGTCCATTAGTAAGTTACAGTGATAAACACCTGGAGTCTATCAAAAACAAAGAAAGACTTATTCTGTAGGTACAACCGGCCTGGTGAACATACCAAGCAGAGACTAACTGCATAATACAGAACTTAAGCAGGAATATGTTTTTTATGATGTGCCAGCATAAGAGAGATCAAAGAGTAAAGCCAAATAAATAGCAACTGGGTACCAGCAAAGGAAACATATTTAGACTTAAAGTAATCAGAAACAAACCCAGTGTATGCCAACACCCTCTGAATTCAAAACTAACATTTTCCTCCTTTTCATAAAAGGTTCAAGAGCTGGCAGGCTTTGTTTTGTTTTTAGGTCTACTGGTTTTATTACTGGCAGGGAATTTTCATTTCTCAGAGACAACAGATTGTGAAGCGCAGGAATCATCCCCTAACCCCATCACCCCTTCTTGCTAGTGGTTTTAGAGAGTTACACCCCCTACTGCCCTTTGACTGAATGTTCCTTGGCGGCATGGTGGAATTTGCCAGCTTACATTAACCATTCATTGAGCTTGACTCCTTATCTGGAACATCGCCTGGCGAACTGAAACAATCTGTCTGGCACCCGGGGACTGGCAGAGCAAATTTTTCCAGATGGTACAAGCAGACACCCAGAATTACATGCCAGCACTATTTTGTGAGACAGCTTGATCAAAAGGAAAAAGCCTAAATGACTAATGTTCAGTGTCATGTTAAGTACCTGCAATGTATCTACATAAACGGCTTTAAATGACTACTAGTACTAAAAAACACTTGCAGGGGGAGAAGGGAGAGCAAGGAGAAGATACAAGGGAGGCAGTGAATTGACAGGCTGAGCCTAAGGGCAAAGACTTACATCTGCACTTGATTTGTTGAGGATTTACATTAGTGAAACTTTAACTTTGCAGATTACGCTTACAGAACAAGTTTATGCAAATAAAGCTTAGTCTACAGCGCATGTGGGCCCAGACGCAGTGGATTTGGCAGGTTTCATTGAGGCAAGTGCCTGGGTTTAATAAATTCATTTACATAACGGATTAGGACATCTGGAAAAGTAGTGTGGCAGTTTACTGAGATATAAATAATGTTAATTGAAAGGTCACAGGTATACAAAACACTCTGCACATGCAAAAGGAAATCACAAAAAACTAAGGGGCAAAGACTTGCATTTTTCCCTTGGTTACATTAAGCTAAGCTGCAGATACAGCTAATCCACATCTTTCTAAATGACACTTCCAATTTTCGTTCCCATTAGAGATCCTTGCTTCATGGCAGATATGCATGTAAACAGTCACCTCCTCCTTAAAAATAAAAATAAAAAAATCAGTGGTTCATATCACTCAGCATCAGACCTTAACATCTAGAATGTGAAAGAACTACCTCACAAGCTGTCATTTAAATAAGCAGTGGTGCTGCTATTTCAGTTTTGCCCAAAAGTCTGCTACCCTGCAACATCTCTTTCCAGCAGTGGAAATAACACTGAAAATTATGTTTGCACCTAATTCTGTGATATATGATCAGTAGATTTCTGGATCTGCAAACTAGCATTCTGGTTAACTGATAAGTATGAGATACTAAAAGCTGTATAAGATCAAGCAGTTTGGAAGAAGGATACCATAACCCAGGGTTAATTTAGAGTTTGGTAAGTAATTCTAATTCCCTTTCACTATTTTTAAGAGTATAAAATGACATCATTTCTAAGCATAAAACAACAGTTTAGCAGAGCACAGGCAAACTTTTTTTCAAAGAGCCCATATGTTTATAGCTTGTACAGAGCTAAAGATGCCTTATTTGGAAGTTCTTGCTTTTTCCAGGTTTTTGATAAGCTTTACTTAGTTGTCTCTTCTCCAAGGTATTAAATAAATGCCTACAAAAGATTTGTCCACGTAATGCTGTCTGGTTGTGCAAAAGCTCTGTGTTAAGCTACTTGGTTTTAATTCTTGCCTGATGCAGAGCACTGTATTAGAATTGCTGCAAAATACACTGAAGAAATAAATACGCATAAAGCAAGATATTTCTACTACTTGGACTTAAAGTAGTCAGTTTTACTCTTGTGCAATCCAGTTATATCATTGCTATATTCAGACAGAGGTGGGAATCTGATGGAAATATGGGGCAGGAGCAGCTGGACTCACAGTCAGTGGGAATGTTGTTGCTGTTCATGTTGACCTTACCCAAGCAGTTCAATATGTAAAACTAAAAGCCAAGACATATAAGCAGAAGGTATGAACATATCAGCAGACATGTTCAAAAGGGATTATGTTTTGGAAGGGCCATTTCAGCTGTGTGCTGCTGTTGGCATCTGCTAAGAGCAGGGGAAAACGCTCCTCATGTCTTGGTCCATGAGCCAGATATATCACTTCATTCATTCTTGCAGTGGGACGTTGATAACATCTGAAAGCAAACATAGGTGATGATTTGGAGTGGCTGCTAGTAGGCACTTGCAGTTCTCATTCCAGTTATCATGCTCTGCTTTGGTTGGATTATTTTCCCAGGAGACAAGATTATAACTTGCTTTAGAAAGTAGACATGTTCACTAATGAACAAAAATTGTGATCACAGTCCCAATGTAAATGAGACTACAGAACACCAAGAAATGCATCCCAGCTAAATCAGTAGAGGTTGTACAAACTTGAATCTGTTTGTGAACTTTCCACCTAAGGAAATACATGCTTAAGTCATTTGTTTTCCTCCCAGGTTTATGGTAGATAAATGCCAGCAACCTTCAACTATTCAGTTCTCTCTGTGGCCAGTTCCAGCCCATCACTACACAGAGTGCAGGGAGAGAGCTTCTAGACTTTGCTGTTCTTTCTTTGGTATTCAAGCCATTACCCTGCTCCTGAGTCAGCTGGCTTTGTAAAGCCAGAGTTCAACTTCATGTCCTTTGAGAAACAACAGTAAAAAATATCTTCAATTTACTGTAAACTTCTGCATCAAATTCCAGTTATTGCCAAGCTATTACATCTATTTATAGTCCTTACTGCATGATATTCACGTCTGAAACAGTTCTTGAAATAAACTACCTAGCTTACAGGTAAAATTTCCCCCGAGTAGACCCAGGTCTGACATAGAAAGGAGTTGTTGCAGGGCACAGGCTCTCTCACACCACTGTGAGTCATTCTGGTTAGCGCTGCCCACTGTACAAACTTTCTCCTTTCCACATCTTCTCTACCCTGAGAACACAGGGTAAAAACAGCTTTATTTCCCTTCAGATGGAGGTGCAGCATTTGCCTAACACTGTATAAGTTGAAAACAAAAGAAGCTTATTCTTCACCATCTCTGGCCAAGTTAATTGAGTATTACCATCATTTATGTTAAGTAATCTCTGTCAGATGGTAGGTAGCAGGTCTCCCCTGCTCTCTCCCAGAGTATCTGCTGAATGATACAGAACTTGTGGAAAAGTTAATTATTATATACTTTGTAAATGCAGCTTAAGTATTGTGTTCATCAAGGTAAAAGAGACCCTCAGGCTTCCCATCATCCACATCACAGCGAGAGCTCACCGTTCCCCTGTGTGACTCTCAGCAGTAACCAAGAACAGCAAACTGGAGATACTAAACTCTGCTGCAATCATAATTTTCACAGTTGTTCATGACCTGGGCTGAGAATTTAAATTCAAAAATATACAGAAATCCAAAGCTATAGTTCCCACAGCAGCTATAACTCAGTCACTGGCATTTGGACATGCATTGTAGAGTATAGACACAGTAATGCAAAACACTAAAGCTACCCCTGGTTATGGTTGGCTGGGGGAACCATAACTCTGAGTTTCCTGACTTTTGTGTTAAGATCTCAACCATAAATATTGCTTTAATGTAGCTTTGTGCAGTGGGTTTATATTGGCATTGGGAGGTGCTCATACGGAAACAGTAGAGAATTAGTGTGGTATGCTTATTAAATGAGTAATGCTTTTAGAATAATTCCTGGGGTGAAATCATGGCCCCAGTGAGGTCAACAGAGCCAGGATTTCAACTCAGAAACATCTTATTTATTCAGGGAAGAAAGCAGCAAAGGTCCCAGTGGTTTTGTTCTTTATTAAAAAAGAAAGAATTTCAGATTAGCTCCATCCCTCCAAAATAGTGCTCTAAAGGAGTAATCAATTTAATGGAAATAACCAGGAAATGGCTGGGGCAGTTTTCGGCCTTCATAGAAAAGCTTAGATGCTGTTGAATTTCTTTTGTTTTGCTTTGCTGTTTTCCACATTAGACTCCCCACAGTGTCTTTCTTTTTACAAAAGTTATGTGACAATAAAAAAATTACTTACTGTAATTTTACTTACTTACTTTACTGCACTTACTTTTCCTGTTTATCAATAGACGATCAGTTAGTGATCTTCTAGAGTGTCAAGCAACAGAAGGAGAGTCCCCAGTGAAGGGGTTTCAATGGAAAAGATTAAACCAATATTGGTATTAATTTCAGTTGTTGACTTCTGTATGCTTATTTTTAAGGTAGAAGTGGCATACTATTATTTTGACTGACAGTATGATAGGGAACATTTATTCCAGGGGACTGTTTTTTTCTTTATCGTGATTTAGCTTACACAAGACAGCCTATTTGTTATGAAAATCAAAAAAATAAATCAGAGATGGGCCAGCCACAGGAGGAGAAAAAAAATGTATCTTGCAGTCTGTGATCAGCCAGAGGAATGCTCCATTTGTGCCAATCTGCATTGTGTTTTCAGCTGGGAAAGACACTGTGCAAACTGATAGCAGATGGTAGAGCCGAAAATAGGTGCTTTACATGTTTGATTGAGAGCCAGCATTTTGTCATTTAGTTGTCTCACGTCATTGCACTGCGTTGTGTTGTGCAATCATGTGTGACAGGCCAAAATCAGCCTTACCAACACAATATTTTCTGTAACAAGATTCTGTATTGCCTTGATGCAGTGGACAAGAACTTGGTATGTTTACTGTTTACTCTTCTTGGAAAGGCTTTCTCCCTTGGAAGCAAGCCTCAGAGGAAAGCTTCTGCTGGCTTGTCCTGATGGCAAGGGCTAGTGGTGGCACTTGATGGAATCTCTGATCAAAGAGTCTCAGGGTGGACAATATAGAGCTAGCGGTGAAGGCTGGAAAGGGGAGAGGGGGCTGTGAAGAGAAGACAGTCCCAGTAGAGTGGTCATGGGCCATGCAAACCCAGTGCCATTGGTTTGCCATGCAAAATGAAAATGTTCCAGCTCTCTGGCAAAAACCGTCATGTGACAGCATACTGACATCCCCCTATTTTTAGCTGCAAAGGCAGCTATGAGTTGAGTTCTTTCTTTCCTAGCTGAAGCAATGCCCTTCGATTACTCTGCCATGAGCTTGGAGTGGTGCATGATGGTGAACACCGATGTCAGATCACTTTGGGCAAATTCTCTGCTCTAATGCATGGTAATTTTGTTTTAAGATGCTGGTTTTTTTATTATTATTATTTTTTATTCATGTATCTCAGAACTATCAATTCCAATGGTGACTAGGCAATAGCTCCTCTTCTCCATCACATTTTTTCACCTGAGCAAAAAAAAGGAGGAAAAAGGAAAGGATAGGAGATGAGGATTACTTAACATGATATTATATGACAGTTTTCTTTCATGAGACTGTCTCAATCATGGTACCTTTGCAACTTTCTAGATCTTTTAGAATGCTTTTTGCATGGCAAAAAAATTAATAAAACTAATAACAGGAAAACAGGCTTCTAAAATTTCCATTTAGAGTCTAATGAATGTTGGTCATTAGCTTAATGATACTTTCTAGTTTAGGCTTGCTGAGATTGTCTTGCAGGGAGTCTTCCCTCAGTGATGCTTTACTGAAGTATGATCTCTCATTCTGCTTTTCAAATTTCCTACATTCAGTGGATACCACTCCAATAATTTCCACATTTACTGTCAATTCCAAACCATCTTAGATGTTTTCTCCCTTTTATTGTCGATAGCTGCATTAGAAATCAAGAAGTGTGAAGTTGAGACTGTAACATAAGTCAGGATAAAACGACTGAAGACGTTGCTTGTCCTCATTGAGGACAATGATCTTCATTGAGTTTGTCTGGTCAGTACATTTGTTTCCTCTAAGGATAAAAACAATAGAAAAACATCCATAAACTCCAATCATGTTACATGTTGGGACAACACAACATGAAAAAGTAAATATTCTTGCCTCCATCAAACCTTGTAAGCCATGCCACTGCTAGGTCAGTCCTCATATAACTTCTGCTCCCCTCCTCCTAGATGCTTAATAAATCTCAAACTAATTAGAGGAGGAGAAGATAGGTAAGCTGGCTGGCTTTTCTCCTTTGCTGTCACCTACACAGTAATAAATATAAATATTTTGTTTTGATTAAGCTTTTTCAATGAATCATTTCATTTCTTTTGACAAAAATATCTCATAGAATTATGGCAACTCAATGCAGCTGAATATAATCCTTCCAAAATATACAGTAGGCCATAGGCATGGGGCACACATGCTTGAGATGTTAAAGAAAACATATTTAGTGGGTTTTGCTTTGCAGAACAAATATATTCATGGCCATTTCACTCCCCAAATGAGATGGGCTATGCCTGCTGCATTGGGACTGAAGTATAATGTTCTCTGGAAACAAAGGATTGCTATGTTTTCTTAAATGTATGTTAAAATAGCAAAACCTGTAAGCAGCAAGATATGATGATTTAATTTTCCCAACTGAAAGCTGTTGCATGCATAACTTTGTTTGGAAGATGTTTTGGATGATTAAAGAAATAGAATAAAATGAACCTTAACATAAACCCTTCAGAATATTGCCACTGCAAAACTTTTCAGGAAAAGACCCTTGTTTAAAACACTACAGTCTTTTGTGACATCGGTATTTCTAGAAGGATTTTTACTTTGCATTGGATATGTCTTAAAGTTTACAATTTGTTATGCAGTTTTAATTCTGCTTTTAATAGTACTTAAGGTATGGATATGATATGATTTTGTTTAATTTTTAAACTACACTGCTTATTTATCGATTTCTGATAGAACCTGGAAACAAAACAAAAACTAGGGACATGTTAGTCTTTTTAAAAATGTTTCTCAGATTTTTAATTTGGAGAATTAAGAACACATGGCACAAATATTAAACATAAATTACCTATGACACAGAAACATAAATCCTTCTGTATAGCTACAAATAGGCTTAATTTTCTTCTAACTGGATTTTCCTTGAGATTTGCATCCAAGGAGTTCATTGGCTTCACTGGGAACTTGGAGTGGTACCTTGTACACAATCACTCCTTGCTACTAATTTCTGCATTGTGCTAATTCAGTAGAGTAGTTCTGTTGGGCACATTTGGCCTCCGTTTGAGCCCAGGGCTCTGACTCTGCCAAGTCCCTTGTCCAGTCAGGGCGCCATGGGACAAGAGGTGTGGCTGGGAGGTGGCAGATTTTTCCAGAATGGCATTGAGGAGATCTGGGGAATCACAAAGGATGGGCATCCATAGGAGCCAGAGTTTTGCTGAAATATGGTGCTGCCCATCTCTTTAATGATGATATTGCTGGCTGGAAACTATGCCAGCTCCTCCTCTCTGCTCCTCTCTCAGGTAAAGACCAAGGATAAGGACAAAACAAAGGCCTCAGCAGTGAAGAAAGGACAGCTCTGCCCCTCTTGGCCCAAACTCCTGGTAGCCACTCCACAAATGAAAGGCAGCCCAGAGTTCCAGCAGGAGATGGGGCCTTCTGACACATTTCTTTTAAAAGCTTTTCAGGCATAGTCAGTTGTGGTCCAAAGATCTTAAAAGCAAGAGCCAAGAAATGCAAAACTACTTAATAGTTTACAAGCTAGGCCTTTGACAGAGACGCTCACACAGACCTTCCTCATAGCATAAATTTTCTTGCAGCAACCAGTTACAGTCCAATGGAAGCATATTTAGGCGTTTGCTATTTATTCATTTTCTAACCTTGTGCTTTGACGTGTACCAATAACTTGTCCAATATCCATGATACCCATGGGACAAAGAACTGGTACAGGTCTGTGGAAAATAGTGAAATCAATAGAGCTGCTTCAGATGTGGACAGGTTAATATGGAAAAGAAATCTTGCCCATACTTCATACAAGGGATCTTTGTTGCTGTAATCTGTGCCATAATTGTGGGTTTGTTTGTTTTTTTTTCAGCTTACTTACTGGCAGAACACCATCCTGACCTTGTTCTTTCTTTCTTTTGGAAGACTTTTGCATAACAGAGAATTATTTCACAGAGAGATCTGCTTTTTTCTTCTCTTCTCTTCTCTTCTCTTCTCTTCTCTTCTCTTCTCTTCTCTTCTCTTCTCTTCTCTTCTCTTCTCTTCTCTTCTCTTCTCTTCTCTTC
>NC_034411.1:56346791-56391605 GCF_002078875.1 Numida meleagris
CTTTCCTTTCCTTTCCTTTCCTTTCCTTTCCTTTCCTTTCCTTTCCTTTCCTTTCCTTTCCTTTCCTTTCCTTTCCTTTCCTTTCCTTTCCTCTCCTCTCCTTTCCTCTCCTCTCCTTTCCTCTCCTCTCTTTTCCTCTCCTCTCCTTTCCTCTCCTCTCCTTTCCTCTCCTCTCCTTTCCATTTCTCTCTCGTCTCCTCACCTCTCTTCTCCTGTCCTCTCCTCTCCCCAGGGTACATTCTGCTGCCAAACCAAATGTAAATTAAAAAGTAGTTCATTTTTAAGGATTGTCACAAATTTGATTGAAGATTTTTATCTAAGAGGATAATTATTTTAATAATGAGCTGAAATGTCAAATGCATTATTTACTAAGAGTTACTTTGTACAGAAAAGTGAATTTGGTCTCTCTAAAACTGTAGCATAATAAATTGTGCTGTTTAAGGCAAAAGAAAACCAATATCATACATTTGATGAAGGAAAAAATTGCTTGAATACTGCCAAAGTAGCATTTTTATCTCAGCACAGAGCTTGAGGTATTCACAGACCTGCTAGTTCTCATATTTCTTTCAATAGCAAAAAAATGGAGATTCCATGTAATACCTCAAAGGTCAGTTACGATTTAAGGCCAAAACACTTCTGAAAACAATTCTGAAGTATATTGTTTTGGTGATATGGTGGTTCAGCTATGGCTGGTGACACTGGTCAGTTACACTGTGCCTGGAAAATAACTGTCAAAGAAATTACTTGTGTTTCTCTGCCGTGCACACATTCTGCAAACTCATAAAGTAGAGTCTGTGCTAAAGGTAAAGAGTGAGATTCAGATTTCTTCATATGGTGCACAAGCAGGACTGAAAAGCTTTAATCCCTCCAAAATCCACGGGAATGACTCAGGCAGTTGCAAAAGCCCTTCAGGACTGGCAGCCTCTAAACTCAGTATATATAGCTCATTATGGATCACAGAGTTCCTGGTGGTCCTGTGTTTAAGCTCCCAGCCACGTACAGATGCCCTTTTCTATGGGCCATATAGAAGGTTTAGCTCTTGCATAAGCATCGTCACTGTTTGAATCCATGCATGATGGGGCCTCAACTCTGCATTATCCCTGCGGTTGAGCAGGGACCCTTGGGCATAGTTTGTGCACTCGAACAGCACTAGACACAGTACAAAGAAAAGCAGCAGTGGGTTCAAAATTATGAAGCTGAGACATGCAAAACTGCTAATGGTTATTGTCTATTTATTTATTTGAGAGATCTCTTGGAAGAAACTCTTGTACCCTTTGCTGTGGGCTGGAGAAATTCTAAATCCAGGAAGGAGGCTGGGGTGAGAACTCACCAGTAACAGATAGCAGTGAACATTTTACAAGCAACCTATACTTAACTAAGATTTTATCTTCAGTGCTTTAAGGTGACTGCAGTGGAGTCTTAACAAGCTGATTCAAATGCAACTTCCAAACCTGCTGAAACTCACCCGTTAAAAGCATCCAGAAATAGAATAAAGGTCACATAACCCATTTAAGGTACAGCATTTTCTCCATGCACTGTCATCTTTCTCTGATCTATGTGCCTTTCTAGCTCATTCTTATCCTATTTATTTTTGTATCTTTACATGTATGTTTCACAGAGTATATCAACTAACGTATGTATTTCCCTGAAATGTGGATGAGTTAAGTTGGCAAAGGCATTGATTCAGATGAATATCTACCTTCTGACTCTTACACAAAAGGAGGAAACTGAACATCAGGTTCATAGACAAGTTCATCTGTCATATCACATCATCATAACACAACAACAAAGTCTGGAAATGACTATATATAAACAAACATTCATAATGTAAAGATTTTCTTTCAGAGTAAAATGAAGAACTTCTGGTGAAGGACTGAAACACAGCTATGATGAGGTCTGTTTTGCAATATTCAAATTGGTGTTCATGGATCTTGGGAAAGAAAGAAAACAGTGCTCTCTAAAATTTTGGGAAAGCGGCAAACTAAATTCACTCAGTTTTGTCCGAGAATTGGCATGGATTTACTCAGATAACTTCATCCAAGTACTGAAATTCTGTTGGCTGGTCAAGGAGCTCTTACAGTTAAAAACCAGATAATCTAGTAAAACAAAATAAAAGACCTAATTAGTGATGGTAGCTCTGGCTTCATAAGAAAATAATGTGACTGAACTGGAACAAAGATCAGAGCACAGAGGTGTTATTCCAGCCACAGAAGGTCTTAAATACATCTTTTAAAATGTATAATACAATGCCAGATGGTTGAGCCACATCTGAGTTCTCTAAGGTATTCAATATGCAACCGAAGTTAGGTAATTAAATGGAGTAAAGTTGCTAAGGAGCTGGTATTATACTTAATGTGAGCACTGATAAATTGATTTTTGATCTTGTTCAAAAAAAATGGTGGGTGGCATTTCTCTAAAATAGGTGTTAATTAGAATAATCCAGTTTCAAAACATGTTTTTCAGCTGCAAATGTAATTCTTTCTAGTACTTCAATAAAATAAAATAAATGTAAAGCAATAGTTTGTCTAGTTAATAGTCACATTTCTGAGTTTTCTCACTATGAACAAAATGGCACCCAGCTCTGAAACAAAATCTGGACAGTTTAAATCTTGAACATAACAAATACCCTACTGGAAATTTTGGCTACATCTACACACCCTTTTGAAATCTTTATGTGAGTGGTAGCTAAGCTGGTCAAGTTCTCTGGTGAAGCAGATATCAATATCATTGTCTTCAGTCAATCTGTGATTTATAAGATGCAATTCAGCTTGGCATGAAGACACATATCTTCATATGTGGACATACAGGTGTATGTTTGTGTAAACTTGCATTGTAGCCAAATGAGATCTACAACAGTGTCTAAAAGGCATTTCACCTCAATTAAAAATAGATGCTTAGAATGCTTGCTTGCATTTAGGTGTCCTGTGCTATTTGATATACTGCAGAGTATCTGAAACACAGCCATAGGGTAGGTAAAAATGACACATGCCCCACAGAAGACTCTTGATTTCCTAAACTGGCAGGAGGTCAGGCAGAACACCGTGGAGCACCCTAAATAATATCAGGTACCTGTGCATGGACAGATGAATTCAGTGACTTGTCAACTTGATGTGTTTAGACTTCACAGACTATACTGATGAGTTATCTTTTGACCAAAACGGGACTCAGACACCTAGCCCACAAGCAGACAGATGCTTAAACGCAGAAGTCTCAGTTCTGTAGAAGCCTTCATTCTACCCATGCTGTTAGCTTGCAGCATGTAAAGACATATTCAACTCTGGCTGCGTATAAGTCCATGACCGTTTAAGTGGGATCCTTACAGGCAGGCTTCCAGGATATATTATACCCCATATTGGTTGCCTAAGAAATGCTACAAAGGTAGTTGATAAACAAAGAAGTAGAAGAGCCAGATGACAACCAGCTGTCCATCCAAAACTAAACATCTGCTCAGGCCTGCACTAGGCAACAATGTGCTGGCCAGATCCTAGATTTTACTCCTCCTCACAATTCCTGAATGTAGTATCAGTCAATGTCTGAACATAAAAGTGCACCTATGGGGTGTGAAGTCTCCATGTGGACTCAAGCCCAAGCTCACTTGATTATTTCACAAGACTATTTATTTTCCAGAAAGCCACTGGTTACACGCAACAATGTTGAATGGAGAGAAAATTCATTAAGAACAATCAAGCATGCCATGGAGCACGTTCTGGTTCACCACTCAGTGGTATAAAGGAGGAAGATAGAGGGTCTGTCTGGAAAAAAGAAATCCCTTAGAGCAAGAACATAGAATCATAGAATCATAGGATCACCAAGGTTGGAAAAGACCTACAAGATCATCCAGTCCAACCATCCACCTACCAACCAATATAACCCCACTAAACCATGTCTCTCAACACAACATCTAAACGTTCCTTGAACACCTCCAGGGATGGTGACTCCACCACCTCCCTGGGCAGCCCATTCCAGCACCTGATCACTCTTCCAGAAAAGCAGTACTTCCTAACGTCCAGCCTGAATCTCCTCTGGTGCAACTTGAGGCCATTCCCTTTCATCCTGTCACTAGTTAGAAGAGAGAAGAGGCTGACCACCAGCTCACTACAACCTCCTTTCAGGTAGTTATAGAGAGCGATAAGGTCTCCCCTGAGCCTCCTCTTCTCCAGACTGAACAATCCCAGCTCCTCAGCCGCTCCTCATAAGGCCTGTGCTTCAGACCCCTCACCAGCTTTGCTGCCCTCCTCTGAACATGCTCTAGGGCCTCGATGTCTTTCTTGCAGTGAGGGCACCAAAACTGGACACAGTACTTGAGATGTGGCTTCACAACTGCTGAATACAGAGGGACAATTACTTCCCTACTCCTACTGGCAACACTATTTCTGATACAAGCCAGGATGCCATTGGCCTTCTTGGCCACCTGGGCACACTGCTGGCTCATGCTCAGCCGATCATCGGCCAATACCCCCAGGTCCGTTTCCTTCACACAGTCTTCCAGCCACTCTGCCCCAAGCCTGTAGCGTTACAGGGGGTTGTTGTGGCCAAAGTGCAGGAGCTGGCACTTGGTCTTGTTGAACCTCATCCCACTGGCTTCAGCCCAGAGATCCAGCCTGTCCAGATCCCTCTGTAGGGCCTTGCTACCCCCAGGCAGATCGACACTTCCTGCCAGCTTGGTGACATCTGCAAACTTAATGAGGGTGCTCTCAATGCCCTCATCCAGGTCATCAATAAAGATATTAAACAGGACAGCCCCAACACCAAACCCCGGGGAACACCACTTGTGACCAGTCACCAGCTGGATTTAACTCCATTCACCATCACTCTCTGGGCCCGGCCCTCCAGCCAGCTCCTTACCCAGCAAAGAGTGTTACCTGTCCAAGCCACGGGCTGCCAGCTTCTCAAGGAGAATACCATGGGAGACAGTGTTGAAGGCTTTGCTGAAGTCTAGGTAGACTATGTCAACAGTCTTTCCTTCATCCACCAAGCTGGTCACTCGATCATAGAAGGAGATCAGGCTGGTCAAGCAGGACCTGCCCTTCATGAACCAATGCTGGCTGGGCCTGATCCCCTGGTTGTCCTGCAAACGCCGTGTGATCTCCCTTAGGACAATCTGCTCCATAACCTTCCCTGGCACCAAGGTTAGGCTGGCAGGCCTGTAGTTCCCCAGATCCTCCTTATGACCCTTCTTGTAGATGGGAGTCACACTGGCAAGTCTCCAGTCTTCTGGGAACTCTCCAGTTGACCACATCATGAAGATCTTGCTGAGAAGTTTTATGTTGCCCAAGTTAAATTACCAAAAGAATTACTCTGGTATAAAACTCGTGTAAATAACAGGAAATAACAGTGAAAGTTATCAGGTATATTAACTGTTATAGACAGAAGTATAGATATAACTTTATGGATAGTTATGGACATGACAATAATAGAATTTTCCAAGTCTTCCATTTAAAAAACAATTTTGAAAAATTAAAGGCTTCTCTTCAGGTCTTTATCCTCCCTTGATCAGTTTAGGAAGGAACTAATGTGAAAACATAATTGGACAAGGAAACTACTTGACAGTATGTTATTTATTGAGTGCCTCTATCCCTCTGTTGTTTGGCTTGTAAACATTTGCAAGAACAGGCTGATCAGCAAAACAGGCTGTCAACCCCACAACCCAGAGGCTGGGTATAAATATGCTTGAAAAAGATGTCCAGCTAGATCCTCAGTAGATGTCCTTCACAGTATCTCCATTAAGGGCCTCACTAATGTCACACTGAGCCTCTCCACATGCCTAATTCTGATGTGAACTTAATTGAATGAAGATTTTTCTAAGCTTATCCTATGAAGTCACAATTTGTGGCAGTTCTTACATACAGCCTTAACATTTTGGTGGTTCATTAGCAGTAAACACAGTTGCTACAAAATTACAGAAGTTATAGCTTAGGGCATGAAAAACAATTTAGTAAGATTATTTGTTTATTTTCCACTCTATTTTTAAGGAGATGTTTATACAAGCTCTTAATATGAATTTTCCCCATGACTTCCACATTCTAGTCATGCAAACATGTCAAATGCACAACTAGAAGTTTTTCTTTCTTTCCTTGCTAGAAAATTTAATTTCAAAATAAATAATAATGTCCGTTGTTTTTAGACTGTTTATTCCTCTATAAGACTTTTCATCAGAAAATAAATAAATTTTTAAAAATCATGCTCTTAATAATTAAAAAACATTTTTAGTGGGAAGGACAAGAAAGAGGATTTTCTCCCACTGTAGTGAATAATTTGCTTTATCTCTAAAGGCTTGATGTGGCTATGCCTCCCACCACAGTAAGATCCCTCAGGTATCTGGATGATTTTCTCTGGACATGTCTCAAACATTTTTTCCTCAGCAGTATTGATCAGCTTGGCACCAGTGTCAGTGACATCAGGGCCACAGCCAAGACCACCCTGCAGGACCTGACTCTCAGAGCACAGCAGATCAGCCCCTGCACAGCACAGAGAATCTGATACAGCCACTGCTTCATCCCTCATAATTTCTGTTTAAAAATGCTACATACCTAGCATATGAAAAAGTTGTTCCAGCTCTGCTTCCCCTGGGCTCTAGAGTATCCAGAGCTATGGTCCTTGTCCACCCTCTTGAATCTGCATAGACTAATCAGCTGGCTACTGAACAAGGGATCAGCAAAGCCCTATCACTGAGACCAGTGGTCAGAACAAACACTTGGGAGAGGACAGACCTGGGCTCCTATAACAATGTGACCTGCTACTCAGTTCTGCTACTTATATCATTAGGTTTCCTAATTATTGCATTAAAAACACAACAGCTTAAATGGGAGGAATTACAAGAAATGCCCTTCAGAATGCTGTTGGAGTGTGGCATTTGCAGAATTTGCCAAGGTGGAGGGAAATATATCTTCATGTCCACTCCTGGGCTGGCTGAGGGCTGGCAAGGAGGAGACTCTCCTCCCCTTCACTGTCATTAACTTCTGCTGGCAAGAGCCAGCACCAGAGACAAGCACATGCTCCCAGCACAGCAAAGAGGACCAAGCCTTCAAAGCTCTTCAGAAAGACCACGTTACACCATGCTTTTTCTGGTGGAACCCAAATCCCAGTCACTAAATGGTGAGGATGCCCCCATCATGTACCAACAACCCCAGGTCTCTGCTTGTCTTCAAAATGTGCAGGGCTTCTATCAAACACTCATGCTTTTCCTCCAAGCAGGATAGAAAACGGGGAGCTGTTTCAACCACACTTCTGTTAGCTCTCTACCTCTGCCCATGCAGCTTCATGCTACTTTCTTGGCTTCTCTGGAGACACCATTTTATGGTTTGGTGGTACAGAGATGCAAATCAGCCCACACCTATATAATTTGCAGATATCCCTCAACATTTGCTACCTCAGGGCATAGCAGCTTGTTTAATGAAGTCTGCAAACTTGCCTGCCCCCCGGGCCTCCCTAATTAGGCACTTGTGATATGACAAGCTTCTTAACAATATTATTTACTTTCCCTGAGACGTAGCAAGGGAAGGTTATGTTTCCTTCCCTGCAGAAACCAGTAGCATGATGGATGAAACTTCAGGAAATATTATACTAGCTGGTTGTTCAAGTTTTAATATAAAACATACTTGTGTCTGAGCTGGGCCTGAATTTTTCAGCAACCTGAATTCCTTTAAGGAAATTTTAATTTCCTTCCTTTGATGCAATTAGGCTTTAAAATCTTTCGGCTCTTTCATTTTGCTAGGAAAGAAAAATCATTTCAATTTGCACAGCTCCTTTTGATATTACACTAAGATGTAACAGGGGAGCCCTCTCTTCCACTGGTGGCATTTTACTGCCAATAGAGGAAAAAATCCTAAACCAATTCAGTCAGTTTGTTAGTCCTGTAGATGAGCATGCACATGATAACTGAAGGGGCAAGAGGAGAGGGCAGGTTCTGAGGCAAGGAGAGGGGCATCAGTATACCACCCCGTGTGGTGTGGGCCTGTGACACCTCCACCACTGCTCCCTCTGCTGCCCCAAGCCAGAGCACAGTGCAGGCTCAGGGTGCCACCTACTTTGGTGGCACTTCCCAGAGCAGCTTCAGTTAAGAACAAAGCAACCTTTGTTCAAACTGCAAGAAATGGCATTCTTCCCTGCATCATCCACTTCCCTTAAGAACTGTTTAGAAAAACGATGCCCAATGGTATTTGAAGGTATCCTAGGATTGAGTCAATCAACTTTCGATATCCAGTCCATGAAATGGCATAAACACAGTGATGGTGTCTGAAAAACAAATTGCAGGTGAAGTCTTTGGGCTGCTTTTTGCTTATCAAACTGAGTGGCTCCATCTGTGCAAGGGGAAGCAGAGGTTGCTGGAAGCTAATAACACTGTGCTGGTCACTGACATTACAGATCTTCCAGGTCTTCAAGCAGCCAAGAATAACCTTTACCATGATACTCTAAGCTGCTGCCATGACTAATAGCTTTTTCCAATAGAATTTTAACCTCAAATAAAACAGTAGTCTCAGGAAAAAATATAAAGAATTGAAAAAGTTTACCACATTTCTCAAACCCGAAAACCTCCAGATGGTGAAACTCAAAACTTCATTTTACACCCATGGATTTAACCTTAAAATCAAGACATGTAGGGAGATGGCTTCTCTTACACTATTCTGAGAGCAAAGTAATACATCCCAAGTGATTCCAGATAGATAGATAGATAGATAGATAGATAGATAGATAGATAGATAGATAGATGGATATATAGATATGAATTGCAGCAAACCAAACACTCTTCAATACAATCTAATGAACCACAAGCCAACCAATTTAGTTATGCAACAATATTTGGTTTCTCTCCTGTGCAGAACCTCATGCCAAGGAGGGATTATAGCAACAGCAATTTGTTTCAGATTTACTTTGTCAGATCAGCTGCTGATAGCTTCAGACCACCCTAATCTGGGAGAGAAAATGAAGCCGTCTGTTGACAGAAGAGCCATTTGTGATTTTCCTGAAGCACTTCATTGTTCATGTAAAACCATTAAGAAAGCATAGGGTGATATGAGTTCCAAATCTCTTTTAAAAAGATAATCAAAGAGACTTCAGATTTATGAGTCCACCCCAGTTCTCTTCATGAGATACTGCAATCTTCTTGACTCAGATAAAATGCAAGTCTAAACACTATCTGTGACCACAGTGCCTACTACTACAAAATACTTGGTTACTTTTCATAGAACACTGAACAGTGGCTTAGCTTTGGGAGCTGTGAATAAAGGAACTTAATTCTGAAACAAACCCAGAGTTTACATCATCTTACCTATAAACTGTAAATTAGGTGCAATGGAAGTTACATTAGATCTTTATATGCCACTTAGAGGTAAGACTTTCAAAGATGTCTAAGGAATTTAAATATCCAATTCCCATTAATTTTAATAGAAAGCTATACTCAGTTCCCTTAGGTAGTTTCAAAAACTTAATCTTAACAGGCTATGTTATAAACCCTGAACCTATTAGATCCTTGGAGAGATTCCTACTGAGTTTAGGAGATTTGGATGTGGCTCTTGTCGCCTTTCCAGGCCAGGGATCTCCTCCTCAGGCAACGGGAACCACAGTGTCATGGCCGTGCCCCAAACGCCTCCCTGACTGTAAACCCCCTAACCTGCTGTCACATTTTTTTTCCCTAGATACAGAGTGAAAAAAGGCCAGAGTACTGCACAAACAGAAAAACCTCACACGACTGCTTCACACACACAGAGTGAGTAAAGTTCAAATTCCTTTTTTTCTAGACAAGATTTTCTTGGTTCAAGGAGCTGCTGTGGCCTCTCAGCATGCCCAAGGAGAGTAAACCAGGAGATTATGTTAGATATCTTCAGTGTCACAAGGGAGATTAGAAGGAGGGTATTACATTATTTTGTACCAAGTTTGGCAAGATCCTCAGACTACTTATGTCAATGGCAAAGCTCCTATTGCTTGCAATGGCGCCGGATTTCCCCTGGCCCAGAACTCCTGCATGCTCCAAAGGATTTCAAATCTCCAGCACTGTGGGCACCCTCCTGCCTCCAGCCCACCTCTGCCCCTTCCTAAGATAAGTTCTGAACAGCACAGGGAGGGCACATTCTCATGTCCAAGCAGTACTAGCACATTGTCAGTGTGTCACTTCAGGACCCTCACCTCAGGACCAGGTTCTGCCTGCCCAGCATGCCCCTTGCTCACTTGGGGGAAGTAGTTAACTCTGTCTTTGCAGGACAGAGCTCTCTTTTCACAGGACTCCTTCAAAATTCAAGTGAAACTGATGTTTCTTTCATACAAGGGATTTAAGTTTGCTTTTTCATCATAGAAACAATGCTGTTTGAGAGTCCAGATTACATAATGCTGTATATTGCAAAAATGAAAAAATAACCACAGGTAATTTTAAACCAAACACAAAATTATATTAGTTGCACTTGAATTTAAGGCCAAATTTTGGATTAGGGCTCCATTTATTGGCAATTCTGGGAAAAGGTTTCAGTATAATCCCCAGTTAATGAAACCTTTGCTAGTGAATTTCCTTTGTCAACACTGCATTTAATGTGAGAAGTGCTTATACCTGCTAGATCATCAAAATGTGCAAAGCTAATAGACTCCATTGGAATGTAAAAAACAGGGAGGATTTTCATAAAACTTTAATAAAAGCTTTTGGCCCACAATGGTGTAGGGTGATTCCTTTAAAAACAACTCTACTATTACTATTCTCCAGTTTCCAAATACTTCTTTTTTTGCCATGAAAATTGACAGACAGCTATGCTAAAACATATATATGTATGGTAAAGTATTTCTTGGAAATGTTGCACAAACAAAAGAAAAATTCAATTGTAAAACCCCTAGAAACCTAGCCAAGCCAAGACTGAGCTTTAGATCCTTTCAGTCCCGTGCAGGGGTTATGGTCGGACAGATGCCAAGACCCAAATAAACTGACTGGAAAGCTCATCTTGACCACTACTAGCAAACAGCAAGAAGAAATGCCGGTTTAGTTCAACTAAATGCTGCAATGCTAGGTTTCCCTCATGTCTATATGCACAGTGACTGACAGGAGCAAGACAGAGAGATCTAATCTGACCTATGGGGAGCAAACCCATCCTATCCTGTCAGAGAAGTGAATGTAGGTGCAGTCTGTGTTTATCAAGGTTTAGATATCTGCATCACAGGCATTTTAGAAAAGCCACCTTTAATGAAAGCTTTAGGGTGGCATTTTCCTGTAGATTTTTTTGTGAGAGTTCTGTACCAAAGGCGAAGCTGCTGACTGTTTGAATGTCAGCCAATTATTTAAAAAAAAATCCAACATGCTCAAGGGCTATCTCTTGCTGATAGTATTACTTATGGTATAGGAAAAGTATTTCCTCTTTGAGGAATCCAAAGTAAAAATGCTTTTGAATACTAGTTTAGCCCCAACACTATTTTATTTCTCTTTGTTAAATTCAAAGCCTCTTACACTATAGAGTCATTCCTACAACTGATTATCAACCTGAAAGCTCCTCCTGCTCCTATACAAAACCATTTGCCACAAGGATTTCGGATGAACACCAAGAGACACTTTCAAAGAATCCTTCCTACTGCACGGAGCAAGTGCCGAGATAGGACTTTGGAAATTCAATTAATGCTTCCATGAACACAAGTAATGTGTGAACGTGCCTGTGGCTGAGTACTTCCCTATGAAACCTTAGAACTAGGATTAAAGTGACTTTCAGGTCAAGCAAGATGATTGCACTAAAAAAGAAATGCTTTATTTTTCCTTTAAAATTTAAAACTCTTCATTTCAACTGTGTTGACTTTGTGTTCACAAAAACAAGAATGCTCATGGAAACAGTATTCAAAATATTTTTAAATACTTGGGAAAAGCAAATTTTGAGGTCCCACAAAAAATATTTGCAGTGGAAATCTCATTCCCCTCATCCAGTCAGGAAATAGAAATACACCATATACACTGTACAGCAGTTACAGCTGTTAGAAGTGTGCCAAAAGCTACTCATAAATTAACTACAGACATTGAATTTTGTAAATAATCTTGATTAATAACTAATCAAAATCTTCTCAATGGCAATCCAAGTTTAAAAATATGGAAACATTTGTTGGAAAATATGGCATTACATATGGCATCTCTAGCTTGACTTCCCAGTTATCTGAACTGCTGCATTACATTCTGCCAAACGTGTCCTGGTTGAGTGGTAAGAAAAACTTTTGCTTTATTTTTCCTCCTTTTTGCTAACTGAGTTTTTCATGATGGTGCTGTCAGAATGGAATCTATGGGACTGTGTAGGAACATAGTGAAACTACACTTCCCCAGAGACACATCCCCAGGTACAGCCTTATACCAGCATACAGTCCTCATCCTGATTTCTTACAACGTCCCCTTCTCACAGTTATGTTTAAACTCTCCATTTTGAAAAACACCTATGCTTTTACCTAATTTTCTCTCTATCTGAAATGTGCCTTCCTTGGCATGGTGCAGACCTGTGACTGACGTTAAGCTGTAAGCTCACTCTTCCATAGAAATGCTTTCCTGAAATTTTGTTTAAGCAAAAAGTTACTGTACAAACATGTTCATAAACTTTTTTGTTTCTAACATATAACAGTCATAATTAACATAGTGCTGTGTTTCCTAATACTCTATGACTAATCATATCCTGAAAAAAAATAATATAATTATGTTGATATCAAACATCAGGTGAGTAAAAGCCAAGGACAGGATAACTGCATTTGGGATGCCAACTGAGCATAACATCATGCTTGCTTTCATGTTTCTAGTCATGGGTAAAAGAAATTCAAGAAGAAAAACAGATGTCAAGGACAGATTTATGATGTGCAAGCCAAACTACAGACGTACCCTTTGAAATATCATCCAAATATCACCGAGACCAGTTTGATGTCAATGAACACTGCATTAGCAGTTGAGTTCCTCTTCAGAAGCATCACTCTCTTCGTTCATAAGGAGAAATTAGCATTACACCTGCCAGCAGCTAATGCTATCTAAGTAGGCAAGCTTAAAGGAAAATTACTGTCTTCCTGAATTGTTCTGAAATCCCCAAAATTTCAAAGTGAAAAAGTTTTCTTCCTTCCTTATCCAAGGAAAAATTTCAGTGATAGTGCAGGTTTATTTTAAAGATTTTCTACAGGCTGAAACTTCAGCATTGGAGTTAGCCTCCATTTTGAGTTGCATTCTTGTGAAAAAAGTTAAGTTGGTGGGCTAAAAATGACTTGTCCCAGAAACAAATTATGTTTGACAAACAGTGGCAAAGAGGCAGGAAAAGAAAATAGAAATAGAGTAATAAATAACAAGTCCAAGAAAAAGATATAGCAAGGAATACACACTACAAAGTGTGGAAAATTGATAGAGAAAGACAAACAGGTTCACCTGAGCAGGCTGGCAGTAACAATCAACATAACAAAAGCAAAAGCAAGCAAAATGTAGAATGAGATAGAAGGGGTCAGAGTATGTATTAAAAGTGCTGAAATAAATCATTCCCTTCTGTATTTTAAAGATTCAGAAGAGTCTAATACTTTCCAGTGCATTTGTAACTCAGAACATCTATTGAGGAACACTCCCCCTAAATGGACTGCATTCCTCCTGTAAAAGGAGACATTTCAAATGGGCACGTGCAAATACGTACATTTAGGAGCAAAAGTACGGGTTGCAGACAACAAGGTGGGAGTAGCATGTTCTTGTGTCATCCTGGAAGGAACCGATGCTCACAGGAACTATGGGGTTGATAGGGCCACACAGCTCAGCACAAGACCTCAACCTGATATTATAGAAAGAAAAAGAAAAAAAAGGATGAATGTAGGTGTGCAATATAGCACGGTAGATAAAAAAAGTGCAAGGAGATTGTGAAGCCACCAACGCAGGATGTGCAAAGGGGATGGGGAGTAGAAGGAGGGGGTGCCAAGCTCCCTCCAAAGGCATCCATGCCCCTCCAGGATGGTCAGCTGAGGTGAGGCTCCCATCTCCTGCTTTGTAATGGGAGCACACTGGGATGGAGGACATTGGGACTGGGGAATCCCCTGCTAGGCACTGCACCAGTTTGTAGCAGAGACAGGTTGCCTCTCCTGTAAAGTTTAAAATCCAAGTGTTGTCCTATCATTTTGTTGCACTTCTAGAGCTCACAAATCAGCCTGTAGTTCAAGTGGGATCCTATGTACCCAAACCCTGCTCTCCACTCACAGGATTCCTCCAGTCCCCTGAAGGAGACTCCTCTGATCTTTGCCTTTTTGGACTCCTCTGATACAGTGCCTTTCTGGCTGAGGGGACATGCCACTTTGATTACATTTGGACACTGGAATTTATTGTGATTTGCAGTGATTCAGCTCTCAGCACTTGAAATGTTTATGACATTTTAAAATATTAAGAAATATAATAGTCACGAGTATAACATAAATAAATTTAAATATAATAAACTCCTCTTGCTTCCAGCCAACACAAACTGTGAAATGAGAAACTCAGGGATTGTCTGCCTGAGGAAAAAGAGACTAAATACTCTTACACATATAGAAGCCAAAAGATTTCTCTGTCTTGGGAAATGTCTCAAGGCTTAACCCTACATGCCAAGAAAAGTTCTTTGTTGTTGGTTTCTTTCAATCTTCCTTAAGACCACTATTCAGATGTCCTGCACAAACGATCTGAGGGAAGGAACAAACCCCCAGACACATCAGCAATCAGTGTTACACTTGACCAAAGAGTGGCCTTTCCTAAGCACTGTTCCTAGGCACTGATGGCTGATCAGCATTTCTGTTCTCATGTTTCCCACACTGGTTTATGCTGGGACAGCACTAAGCACCGTGGCATCCAGACCTGTGATCACACTTCCCAGACATTAACAAAAGACTGGAAAGTTTTATCTGCAGATGTAGCAGTCCTAGCACCACATGCAGCCAAGAGTGCTATAAAGATGGTGAAGGACCTAGAGGCAAGGGGTATGAGGAGTGGCTGAAGTCCCTTGGTTTGCTCATCCCAGAGCAGAGGAGGCTAAGGGGAGGCCTCATGGCAGGCTACAGCTCCTCACGAGGGGAGTGGAGGAGCAGCGCTGAGCTCTGCTCTCTGGTGACTGCAACCGGACCAGAGGGAACAGCATGGAGCTGCATCAGGGGAGGGTCAGGTGGGGGTTAGGAAAAGGTTCTTCACCAGAGGGCAGTGGGCATGGAACAGGCTGCCCAGGGTCACAGTCCCAAGCTGCCAGAGTTCAAGAAGCATTTGGACAACACTCTCACACATAAGGTTTAAATTCTGAGTGGTCCTGTGTGGAGCCAGGAGTTGAACTCAATGATCCTTTTAAGTCTATTCCAATTCAGGATATCCTATGATTCTGTGTTTCTATGAAATCTACAGAGCAGTATGAGTATAACTTGGCTACTGGCTATTTCAAAGGTAAAAGTAACTTACAAGTATTTTGAAGATCTGAAATGTCTCTTAAAGGGATAAATTAGACATAAAAATACATACCACTATAAGATAAGAAACACTATAGGATAGGCAAGAGGAACCATACAGTTAACAGTAAGGCAAAGAAGTACTCCTCAGAGGCTGAGATGTTGGTGTACAAAAGAACTCTTTAGGAGAGTAATGCAGCCTTCAACTTTTGAGCTGTTAGTACTGCACTGGACAGAAACCTTTATAGCTAACAGTAAAAACAACCTTGCACTGTCAAAAGCAGAATGGATGATACAGAATTTTTCTCCTCCAGAACTGATAAATGTAATTAGTAATTGACATTTTCCTTTTAAGTATAATATGATATGAACTCAATGCTCCTCTGAATTCTGTAATTCTACAGAAATATTATCCAAATAGTTCAGCAGTATTTTCAGCATAGAAGTTGCCTGTTAATGGATCACATTGAATAACCTATGTTCAAAAATAACAAGAAATTTCTTTGGCTCTCCTTCTATTTGAGGAAAACATTTTACACTGAGAAAAATAACAAATAAGAAATAATTATTCTTGCTTAGTTGAACGTTACACCAGATTTTTCACCGTTATATCCACAAAACTTGCAAGAATAACTCACATACATACTTAAGGCACAGTTTGGCTCAAGGAAAGAAGCAAAACAATCCTCTTTTCATGTGACATCATTCAAACTTACACTTACTTTAAACTGTCTTCTTATTTTCTGTAATCATGGTTGTTTCCACATCTTAGCAACTGCAGTCACATCAGCAGGACATGGGAAAACAGTACATAACCATGTATTTTATTTGCACACTGACATTTGATTTCTTCTGGATTAAGTTTGCATAGTACACTCCTGATTACAGTCAAATCATTATTAAAGTCTTTTCAAAAGGGTCAGTTTCAATGACTGATGTGAATTATTTCACAGTTAGACTAGACAGGGATATGTTCATCCTTGAGAACAAGGCTAGTACAGAGGCTAAAAGTTCTGATGTAAACACCTATGCTTCCACAATGCAGACCACATTACTAGGTTTGTCACAGAATTACTCTGTATTTGAGCAATTTTATATTTACTGGCTTTAAAAAAAGGCAAAAAAAGAGAACAACCCTATATTATTTTGAAAAACTGAAGCTCTTTTTAGTAAAATATCTTATTGCATTGCTCAAGTCCTTGAGTTCAACAACCTGAACTAATGCTCAAAGCTAAGAATGTGCTCACAAACGCCCTATGAAGTGGTTGGTGTGACTGCTTGAAAAGAACCTATTTAATTAGAGTGAAACCTCGGCCAAATTTGTTTTCTTTTCCAGTGTGAAGAAAAAAAAATAATTCCTGCATCTCTCAGTGCATAAAATTATGTAAGTAAGTCCTCATCACTTTAATTTGTGGAATTAAATGATTCTTCATCAGTAAGTTTCCCAATTATATTCAGAATTGTGTAGCATTCCCATTCTGTTTCATGCAGCTGTTGGAATACTGAGTCGAGTCCGCTACTTACAATGTCAGAAAGAGTAGGAAGTATTGCTCAGTTCTAAATTAGGCTACTTAGCAGAAGTGGCTTAAAATAGAACAGAAATACAAACAAACTCTGGAAAATACATTTGTGAAACCTGAAAGATTTCAAGGAGAGTTCAGAGTAAAATTATTTTCTTTTTCCTATTACACAGTTCTTTAAAACAAAAAAGGGAGAGATTCTAACCCTGAAGCATATTCTCAGCAAAGATGACATCACACTACAACAATAAATATATTAAAGTACTGATGACAAAAATGACAGAATACATTTGTTAGATAAAATTTCATCTTTTTGAAGAGGGAATCCTCAGAAGAAAACAAATGTCATGCAACATATTTTTAACTAAAATGTAAGGTAAAAACAAAGGCACGTTGTGTTACAGCTGCTACAATTATTAAGGCCATTCTTGCTGCCACTTTGGTCCCATCAGGTAGTATCCAAATTCCTTGAGTAATCCCACTGAAACCAGTGGGAAAGCTCACAGAGTAAGGAACAACTATTGTGATTAACAGTGGCAGAATCTGACCTTAAGGTCATTTTAATAAGCATTCTGGTGACTTGCTATTTCCTAAGGACCTCTTTTCATAATACATTCCATAAAAATAATCTCTAGAAAGATATAGTTTCTTCTGCTCCAATATCCCAAACATTTGGAAATCCTGATGAGAACAAAATGCTGCCTGCTTGTCAGAGTGACAGAAATACCCAGCAGAACATCTGTACCCCGAGGACCATGTAAACAGCAGTGTTAAACCTTTCTCTGTGGGTCTATCCTTGAGCTGTTCTGGCTTTTCACCACAGAAAAACCAAGACCACAGGTCTGTCATTGTCTTCTTGGTCCACAGGCCACAAAATTCTCTCCCACTAGCAGGGAGAAATCTAAGAGAAAAAGGAAAGGTACAAGGTAAAGGTGAGGAGGATTTATTAGATCATTTTGATCATCATCATCCTAGTGCAAGATTATTCCCAACTGGATGTTCTTCAGTTCTTGGTCTAGTTCGGAGCAAAGCCTCTACAGCAGAAAGAATACAGGCCAAGATTGAGCAAGCTTGGCAAAAACACTTGGAGAAACTTATATTACTCTAGTTGCAAGCCAAAGAGTATTAGTCCATCACTTTTAAGAGCACAAAATCTACTGACATTTTAAGTACTAGATTCACTTCAGCTAACATCAGTCCTCAGCCTGACTGTAGCAGTGCCAGGTCCACAAATGCCACACATATCTTTAAGAGCAGAGCTGTACTGGGGAGCAGACACGCCGACAGCAGAGTGGGATTTGCTCTTGTGTGTACTGACACAAATGATTTATGTAAAGCCTTTAGAAAAGCACAAGAGAGATGTTTAATCTTCAATTTCAGGAAGTAAAGATGTTCAAATAGGAACTTAGCTGCAGAACAAACTTCGTGACTGCATTACCATGGTATTAGCTGGGCTGGCAGCCAGAGAAGCGATGCAGCTGTAGCTGCTAGGAAGCTCCTCTAAAGCAAGTAAATACTCGCAGCACAGAAACTTATTTCCAGCTCATCATTGGAGGAAAGGATATGGTTGATGATTTTTGATGTTGACTTTGTACTGTTCAATCTCACAGGACCTTCTGTCGTTGCACTTCCCACTGTGCTTCCTGTAGCCAGTAGGCCCTGTCTGTAGGGAATAAATACAAATCCCAAACATTACCATTCTCCTTCAGTATCTCTGCTGATGCGTACAATCAGCCCAAACGCTGTTTTTTTAACTTCTGGCTATCAAGCTACATTTTGCCCAATTGCAGAGTAAGTTTAGACTCAATGAATCACAGAACAGCCCAAGTTGGAAGGGACTTTTTAAGGTCATCAGGTCTAACTATTCATGAGAAAAGGGAGCCTAGATGAGGTTATCAAGCACCCTGTAAAGTTTATACTCATAAGATAAAGATAACACACAAAAATGTCAAACTATTCATTAAATATCAACTTAAAGTTTCGAAATACCAACAGAAAGCATCTTCCAAAGTGTAGAAATAGTCTATATACACAAAACTTGTTGATAGTATTTTAACAATAGAAAATACAAATACAGTCTGTTTTCTTTCTACATTATCTTCTAGCTTCTGTCCCCATGCAGTAAAAAATACCATCTGGTTTATGGACTGACCCATACGGGAGAGAAGAAATGGAAAAGGCACAAACCAACTGGTGCTGTCACTGAAAAAATGCTTCAGGTCTGAAGTGCAAACTGTAATATCCTATAGAGATTAATATAAGCACTCCAGGTTTATGGTTATTCATTATTAAGCTTCTGGGAAAATAGAACAATATATCCTGATAGTTTTAAATACATATTAGATCCTCTGAGTCACTGCTGATTATTCAGCCCATATTTCTGTCACCAAATTTCAAAGTTACCTGAGAGAAAGCATTTAGAATTTGTAAAGTTACAAGAAAAATAGCAAAAAAAAAAAATAGCAAAAAAAAAACCCACTTACTTAGACCCTTAAAAAGATACTTAAATGCTGACTGTAATGGAGTTACAGTCTCTATTAAGAGAGCAGACAGAAAATGGAAGGAGAGTGAGGTAGCTGGCAAAAACCTAGAGCTGATCCTCCAAGTTCAGCTACTCAACAACATCCTCAAGCTTGTGCAGACTGTATTTCCTGAAACACAACATAAAAGTCCATTGTGTTCTTCGCAAGTGAACAATTTGCTCTGGTCACAGCACTGAGAACTAAATATCTCTAGCAAGCATGGATTCTTACAAAGTTCTGTTTTAAAGTTTGATCTTACAATATTGGTCTGGAGGGGGGGGGGAATAAATCAGCCTGCCGCATTTAAAGCACAAGTGAGTCTTTTAAAGTGTAAGGCAAATTCTGCAAGAAGAAAACGAGGCTCGAGTAGAGCACTGCAGGCTAGTAACAGCAGCAGTGAAAAGGTAAACACTTAAGAATCTGCTGCCTTTGTTTAAACTCCCTGGGGCCTCACCTCTCCTAGCCAGTCTTCCCTGCTGCTGGAAGATGAGCTGGCCAATTATTTCATACATCAAGTGCAGCAGCTCCCTTTGGGAGAATGTAGCCCCCCACATATCAAATAAATAACCACACTTTGGAGTCAGTGGGGCACATCCATTTTTATATTGCTGTATCTAAGATTACAGTTTCATTTCTGCACTACTTTGAGCTTAAACACAACCTCAAGGTTGGACCTGCCAGTAACAATGGGCCAGGAGGAGCAGACCTGGCTGGGTGGGAGCCTCCCTGCAGCCTGTCCTGCATCCTCACCAGGTCCTACAGAAAGCTGTCTGCATGAGCACACCTCCATCAGCAAACATCTGAGTCCTCTGAGTGGGAACTCTTGACCAACTGTTGATGTGCTAGTGCCTCAAGAGAAAAAATGAATAAAAATAATCTCAAAAAAAAAAAAAATTAAAAGCAACAGGGTTTAGTTTCTCACAATTTCAGCCTGGAAACTGCAGTAAGGAGTGAGCACCAGCCCCCCTCCACCCTCGGCCAGATCTGCGTACAGCATTCCAGTCTATGTTTACAGCTGGGGAGAAATTGAATTACCTACATAGTATTATTTTAGTATAAACGAACAGGAAGTCTTCACCAAAATTGATGACCCAGCGGGTGTTGCCCCTCCCTGACTGTACTGTATACGCAGAGCTTTCTAGACTCCAATTTATTGGTTTGTCAGAAACTTCAGTTATTTTCATCAAGTTGAGTTTTACATTAAACATTCCTCCCCTTAATTGGAACCATGCGGATACATTTGGGCAGCATCCATATTCCTGCTCAAAATAAAAGGGGTACTTTGTTACAAATTCAGCATACTTTGCTGTTAAATTATATTTTGCTAGCAATTACAATTAAATATGAAGTTCACACTTAATAGCAAGCCTTGTAATCATGCGGGAGTAGTTCTCCTTCCGTGAACACCAAGCGTGGGTGGGAGAAGGGAGAGACCCGCAGCCTCATTTTAATAATGAAATAAACAGTTCTGCTGGTGAGTAATTCAGGGATTTTAACACAGGGCAGTGGCAGGATGGAAATTGTTTAAGAAGCTTATTTAACCCTCTCACCTGCTACTTCTAGCTCTCTCAAGAGTTACACACCACACTGCTGGCAGACAGGAGCAGAACTGAGCAGCTCTGGAAGGGAGCAGGACAGGGGGCTGTGTCATGTCTGATTTTATTCTTACTTTTAGTCCCCTCACGAAAATGACCAAGTTTAACAAAGTCATGCTTGCAGAAAGCTTTTAAAATTTTAAAGTTTTGGTTTTTTTTTTCCCTTGAATTCCGAATTATTGTTCTCTAAGATGCTCTGTCTCTCTGGCATTTGTCTTGGAAAACAGGTAACACTCTGCAAATTCAGATTTTATTTTAAATTTCATTTGTGGTTTTATGTTTTTGTGCTTGGTCCCATTAGCCATAAGTGTGCCTGTTATGGAAAAGTATTAAGAGGTTTCATTAGAATAGGAAGAGGAGACATTTTGCTATGGGAAAGAGGAGTTGATACTTCAGTCAGTACAAAGCAGGACATTGGATTTTAAAAGTGGAATGTAAGATATTGCAATTGTTACATGTTATGGTGCTGTTTGTGCTTGCCTGAAATGTGTTTCTACTGATATATCATGGAATTACAGAATTCAAACACAAACACAAAATATACACACTCTCATTCACATTCTAATTTTTCTTACCTGAAACAAAGCTTTCAATTTGGGCATTTACATGAGGAAAACTTGTGAAGGACAAGATCTCGGGAGTCACTGGGATGAAATCTGCAAAATCTGCATTACTAAAACAAAGAAAACCCAAGATTCACCACATGACAATATTTCCATCCAGCTGAAGCCAATTTCCTAGCTTTTGCCCATAAAATCTCTTGCTGTCTTGCAAACAAACCTTGTTTCCCTGCTGTCCACCTGGCAGCAGCTGAAATCTGTCCTCCACTTTGAGCTGAAACTGCCCAGCTGCCATCACCTATCACTCAGAGGAATTATTCGCCCAGGCACTGAAGAGCCCATCTCACAGCATCCCTAAAGCAAATTATGGGACCCTCATGGCCACTCTCAAAGCTGACATCTCTCCTACAGTCCTGGTGCATGGCTGACCCCTACCAGGGGTTCAGCAGCTTCTGCTGCTGCTGCCAGCCCTCCTCCTTGCTTGGGAAGCCACCAAGCACGGAAATATCAGAAATATTGGCAAGTCTATCTACGTGAGTTATAGATGAATGAACCCTCTGGTGTTAGAAGAACTGAAAATACCTTGAAATAGTTTGGGGGTTCCTGAGCTCAGAAGAAAAAACTTTACTCTCAACAGCTAAACTCCATACTTCTCTCATCACTCCACTCTCCAGTTGTAATTTCAAGTCAGGAACTTCACACCGGGACTCTTATAAAAAGATAAATAGAACATTTGAAATTTTACAAAATAATGACCTTTAATACATCCTACAAGTGTTGCCACACTGTTAGGAAGTCCTGACAGATCCCGAAGGACTTCTCTGGCTGGTGATTCTCATGGTTTATTTCACAGAGAATCCCAGTGCTGTGCTCCAGCTCATACTTTCTTCAGAGGCAGCCAGATTTCCCTGAGGCAGATAACAAAAGAAAATTTCAGCTGAGGCATCATAACCAGAAACACGCTACTGAGCCTGAAGCACTATATTTCTTTCAGAGTTTGAATCAATCTCCATCATCCTGTAAATATGCCTGAAAAGGTACTGTGCAGCAGGCCACATCCTGCACTGAAAATGATCCTGCTTTGCACCAGTGGATTATTTCTGCTGTTTAAACAAGCCCCACTTCAACAACACATATTCTCATCTGAGTATTTTTAATAGAAGCATAATTTTTGTCATATGTTATAATGAATAGCATACAACTGAACAGTGTGCATAAGACTGTAATTCCATCTGGGAGTTTGCTGACATTGATAAACCACTCAGGTTTTGCTTTTGTGGTTCATGCCATTACAGCAGCTCAACAGGATTACAGTCCTGTTAGGTACAGTTGGTTGCAGACATTATACCACACGAAAATGACTGTATGTTTTGTTAAAGAAAAGGTTTGAATTTAAATACACAACTGAAAATTCTCATCAATGGTCTGATAATATGGCGCTAAAAATGATCTTTACGTTATTAGCTGAGTGGCTTGTTTATTTTATTTAAGATTCCTCAGCTCAGGCTATGAAAATAGTTTAGTTGGATTTAATTATATCTATACTGAGGGACCAAAGCATTTCCTTTGTAATTTTGTGGCATCACTACTTTTATAGTATATGAAAACCAGAACATTGCACTGCCCATAAAGGAAAGTGAACCAGACAAGTCTAGTAAATTCATACTCTAAGCCGAGTTAAACACATACACACAAAAGCAGATAAAGAGTGAAAACTGTGGCTTCACTTCTTTTTTCAGTTCTAAACATTAACTGTGATAGCAGTGGCCCTGCCAGGGATTGTTTAAAATATATAATAACATTTTCCTTTAATTTGATTATAATTAATAGATTAATCCTTGTGTGCATTCCCCTCAAATTAAGCTCATGTTAAGACATATTTCCCTCGTAAAGCCACAAAAGCTCCATGAATGGGAGCTTTCATTCTTCTGCACCTTATTCCCACTTCATTTGGATCACTAGCATTTTTAAAAACGTAGGTCGTGCATTCTTGTTTCTAGTGTGGCCTGACTCCACTTATTGCCATCTAGTTCAAGTATAATAACAGCAATAATGAAAAAGTCCAGACTGTTCCAGGCCAGAGAGAAGCTAATTATTTCTGATGACAATTTTATGTTTGTACAAACCACTGATGATGCTCATTGCTGCCTGACTGAAGAGTGGGGACATGAAGCCTGATGTCACATTCTCTGGCTCTGCTGTGTGCTCTGTGGAAAGACTACTACCTATAACCCACCGTGCATTTGATCTCCAGATTCCAAGTTTTGCATCAAACAAACATATAGCAGCACCAGTAGGAAGGTCATCAGGACGGATTATGGTGGACCACACAAACAGGACAAAGCTGACCAGAGCAGAACCACATTTTGTCCCCATCCCCACAGTGATCTTACAGAGCCACCGTGCGCCCCACAGCAGCACACCAGCCTCAGGTGCTCAGCTGAACCCAAGCTTTTAGCATCACAGTACCTTCACCCTCTGAATAGGGCCTTCTCTGTAGGACGAAGTATTCACAGATGTAGCTTGCGCTATAAACTGCCCTAGTGGAGATGTGGTGTCTACTGGCAGGAAATTTTTTGCTAGCAATGTTTATACCAGCTATCCAAGTGACTTAAGTTGTATCTCTCAATATAGCTTTTCCTGGTATAGAAACATTTACCAGAACCACTGGTTTAATTAGTGGTATGTTTTTTCTCTTCCTGCGCGCTTAGCTGCATATGCAAAGCTGGATATGCAAAATCTTTGAATGCAGACAGACCTACTACTTCTGGGGAAGCCGCAAAATGGACAGTAAATGATCTCTGGACTGATGGAGACGAGGAGAGCACTGATAGAGCAGTGATGAGCGATGAAGCACATTCTGATGGATCCTGGCCAATGTCCAACAGTAACACAAAAAAAAATCTGGGATGGGTTTTATGGTTTCAGGTTACTCTTACAGAAGTTCTCCAGAGTCAAAGTTGAAGAAAACAGAGGACAATCACCAATGAAGCGAGCTTTTTAGTAATTTAAGATGCTAAACTCTCATTAGCCTTAAGATATCACAACGATTAGAAAAACTTCATTATGGCACCTTCCAGCTAAACACAGTCTTTGTCACCCAGATATATCTTCTCACTTTGACAAACCAACACAGATTTTCCCTCTGTTAACATCCTACAGTTACGACAAGTCCTGAAATGAGAGCAAGGCACCAAGGCCTGACTCTCTTCTCTCATGCGCATCATTAATAACATTGTCAGCTAAGTAATTAAATCATCTTCATCATTAGTGCAACACAGAAAGAACACAACTTGATCCCAGGTGGAATCCACAACACTGACAATTTTAAAATATGTTGTTTAAAGTAGGCAAATTTGAGCTGGAGTCATTGAAAGAATAAATTTGGAAGACCACCAGGTCATTTTTACAGAATCTTTTCCACAAATGTAATGGCACTTTAATGGAGGTTATGCTACATAGACATATAAACAAGAGAAAATTAGTGTACATCAGTTATGATAATGTTTTCTGCTGAGCACTGAAAAATTACTGGAAAACCACTTAATAACTATCAAATGTTTTATAGTAGTGTCAGCTGAGTGATTTCCTGGTCTAAGAAAAGGCACAGCCTCACAGTGAATTTCACTGAATGTCTCTGCCACAGCTAAATCAGTAATGCTCCAAGCTTTACAAAAAGCATTACTGCTATAATACACCTCCTAATAATTTGTTTACCTCAAGACTGACAAATGAGATACTCCAGAAGATATTAATCAGGAAACAACACATTAAGACTGTGTAACTCAGACATGAGGGCAGAGCTGTTCCATGGGCACTTCCGGAATTTCTGGGAGATTTGTGACTGGCATTGACAAGCACAGCTAGAAGTGGCTGTCAGCGGAAAGAGATGCAGCCTTGCAGCAATCCCCCTTTAGCTCTGTTCTCCCTCCTTCCCTTCACTGGGCTCACCATTTGGATCAGGGCATTCCGCATACAGCACAGGTCACAGCACCAATCTGCAGCAATTCACTTGCTCAATGATTTTGACACCCAACATCCAGATGAACCATCCCTGTAAAGTTTCCATTCTTTTCTCATTGTTCTGTATTTTGGCTCCCTGTCTCTCCTCTATCACAATCAAGAGAACCGAACCAGTGCAAAACTCAACCAGCCTTGTTCAACTTTTAAGGAACTGTAAAGCTTGAAAACATGGACTGAGCTTTGTTTTGAACATCTTACACACTTTCAAGGTAGACAATAAAGAGTGCCACAAAGATGTTGTCCCACATCTGCAGTCAGAAAGCAAAAAAAAAAAGTATTATAAGAGTTAAGACCTGACCTATTCTTCATTTTGTTTCTTATTCCTATTCAGAGAAAGCAAAATTGTGCTTTTCTATGGGTATATGTTTTTTTGTTTTGTGTTTTTTTTTGCACACATTATATATTGCTAGGACTCAATATAACTACAAGTCCTAGCAGCTGTTTTGTACAAAAGGTGGACACACAGTTCCAGTTCCCTGTAACAAAGAGAGGTGAAGTGGCATGCACTCTGAGTCTTTGTAAGATTTCAGAGTGGTCAATACACCCTATCCATTGCTTTTCAAAACATACCATCCTGAATAAAGGTGCTGAGGAAGAGGTGGCAAGGATCTTCTTTCGCATCAGGACAATTCATTCCTAAGAATTTTATTTCAAGGACTTCAGTCTTCAATCCAGATTTTAGAGTCTGCATGTGGATGAAGGGCCCAACCATCTACTCCTACTTCCTACTACTTCTTGCTTTAAGAGTAGGGGCAGTTGAGTGTGCTTACATTTGGTGGGATTAATTTAACTGACTTTCAGCATGCCCTACTGTCCATGTGGGTTTGCAGTCTCCTGGGCTGCAATTTGAGCTTTGGGGTGTATCCAGCTTGCATGCTGAGAGTAAAACTGCAACTCTGAACAGTTTTTAGGTGGTTGTGGTCAGGGTAAAGTGGTCATTCGGAGCTGTGTGCACACTGTTTTTAAGCAGTGACCCTGCCTTTGATCTCCTTCCAGCGCCTTCCCCCACATACAGTTCACTAACAGAGCACAGTGTGCTTCTTTCTCTGCGGGAATTTCTGGGGTTTTGTTTGTTTGCGTGGTTGGTTTAGTTTAGGTTTTTGTTTGTTTGTTTTTAGGAGAGAGATTCTCTCCATTCTTAACAAATCTGAGGAACATTTTAATAGTAGTGGCTACTACTCAGACACTAGATGGAAACACATGAAGAAAGAAAACTGAAGGCCATCTAATTGTGGCTTTTTCTGTAACAAACTAAAGCAGGGATATATAAATGGCAGACCCAGATCTGGCCTGAGCTACTTTTATTCACAGAATTGCAAGAGACCAGGGGTGCATGGAAGGGGTACATGGCAGATGTTTGAGCTGGTCATTGCAGGCTCACTTTACTGTTCCCGAGAAGCAGGCACCTCATTTCACTGACCATTTTAAATATCTACCGTAAGATGAAACTAAGCGTTCCCATTTTTTTTTTTTTATATCAACACAAATGATAACTGGACATTGTAGATAGGTTTCTAAATCAGTCATGAAGCCATAAACAAAGACACTAGGGGAGAGAGATCAGATCACTTAGCAGAAAAAGCAAATACCAGTTCTGGCATTTTGTCCCATGGATTGCTTCCGCATTTTACATTAGAGTCACTGAAGAAAAAAAGAAACCCAAACTCCCAAGAAATTACTTGAGCATCAAGGAGCAAACTTCCCTCTCCCCGTTTCCAGTTCTAGTTTGCATCTGCTGAACTACAGATCAGGATCTGTTTGTCTCCTCTCCATCTGGCCCTGAGATGTCACTATTCCTGGCTGCACAGGCCTTGCAGCGGAGCAGGGGTTGGTACAGTCCCCACATAGAAAAAAAAAAAAAAAAAAAAAAAAAAAAAAACTGAAAGGGCTGGATTACTTCAGAAGAGAAACCAGTAAAAATCAGTATTACAGAAACTTCCTAACACAGGAAACAGCTAGTAACATGGATACTTGTTTGCTAAAATAAAAATATACTCCTTAAATATTACACATTTAGAAATTAAGTACTTCAGATTTTTAAGAAAAAATGTGTGTGGAACTCTAACATCATTATTAAAGTCAAGAAATAAATGAGTAGAGATAACATGAATACCATGCAAGCGCATTACCTCTTCTCCCTGTTCAGGGGAAATGTGCCTCCCCTTGGAGTGTGTGTGAGTTCATTCATGTATATACTTGTATGTGTGTGAACATATGCAGTGGTGGTAGGAAAGGAAACAATTATATTTTCCTAGTGTCTCCAGGAAAAAAAAAGAATCAGATTATGGTGTATTTTCCCTTAAATATACGAACTACAAGTTGCAAAATAACAATGTGGAAATTTCTCCTTTGTATCAGCACAAATTTCTGAAGTATTAGACTATAATGTATTTTATCATACAATGCATTTGTAAATGCTTTCAAGAGTAAAACAGATAACAATATCCTAACCTAATGGAATCTTTTTCTTTGTTTTTTAAAATTAGAGCTATGATTAAGAGAAAACATTAACTGCATGATGCATATGGTAATTGATGTCTTAATTTTATGCGTACAACAAATTAGCTCAAGTTTAAAGCTGTAAGGATTTGTTTGAGCTTCTCATTGTCTGTTTGCCTTACTGTTATCCTACCATGCTGCCTTCTAAGTATGGGAAGTTTACTTGGAAACGTTGTTTTTTTTTTTTTTTTTTTCAGTTGACCACAATTCCTTGAGATGATTGTTTTAACACTGCCTTTATGGCTGGGCTGTTTCAAATTGATGTAGCATTACCTTGCAAGAACCTGCTGAATTTTTGTCAGTTTTCTCCCAAGACTCAGATCTTTAAAAAAGCTGTTCTTTTCCACTGAGGTCATCTGAGCGAATGGGCTTCTAAACTCAATACCTAAGGCAGCTTCAAGGAGTTTCCCTCCACCTCCGTTTTTTATTAATTTTCTGATGGCTACTCAAGTAATTTGCACCAAAGTTCAGCACAGAATTTCAGTAATGACTGCTCAACAACAAGCAGTTAGTGGACTCCAGGTTTTCCAGGCCACTCAGATGGTGCAAGTGTCTTAAGACCAGGGCAGTCAGAAACAAGATGGGAAGGACCACTGAGAATTCCTACAGGAACCAAGGAGACTTTGCATGGATGAGATTGGGTAGGTCTGAATAAAAGTTATTCATGATCCAATTAGAAATCAGCTCACCACCTACATAAACCTGCTTAAGGGAAATAAATGTAATACACAATGACACTCTCCCAAGCCCAAACATTACAGCAGCCATGTAACAAAAACATTAGTTCGCATATCACATAACCATCAAAATACAGAATGCTGGGAAGTCATTTCTATTTTGAGGAACTCTTCACTAATTATTCCACAGATTAAACTTCTGTTCTAGTATTGCTGGTAGACTGTGATTCTGTGTAAAGGTCTAGCCAGGAGTAGGATCTATGACACAAATACTTATCACAACACAGTCTATGTCCTGAAGATCTTCCAGGCTAAGCAGATGAAACATATGGCAGAAAAAAAAGCCATGTTACCCTCACACTGAGGTTGGTCAGCTGAGGGGCAGACATGATCCAACTTTCATGGTAATCACTGGCAGAGCTGGGAAACAATTCAAAGCCAGCATCCTAACCTTAAAACCATGCTTGTTCTCCTGGCATAGAGAGAAACAGAAACGTGCCAGAGATGGAAAGCAAACACCAAGTAGTAGAATGGGCCCCTAAGGTATTTTGTTCCTGGAGGAGAGATTAAAGTCTTGCAGTACATATAAACACCTGCCTAATGATGACAGAATTGAATTTATTGCTTCATGCAACAAAAATGCCTCAGAAATAAGATACTAGACTTACCATTGAGATCATCCAAAACATACCACGTGTTGTAGTTATCATAAACTTCAGGTGATCAGCCTAAAACATCTGCAGCACATGTACTATCTGGTGAACACCAAGGCACAGCTCATAGAAACTCTGCCCGGGACCCTCCAGAGACTGTAAAGTAGCTGAGACATGATAGACTCGAAAGAACACCTCACTTCATGAACCTCTACCACTACCCCAGCACAGCAACTCCAGTGGAAGCACCGCCAAATGCCTAACTTGCACACCCTCTCCTTCAGCTTATCATGCTCTTTGGTTAGTGGAAACACATTTCTGAGGCTGGAATGATAAGTCTGAACAGAGACCTTAACACATAACTGCTGCACTTTTTCCTTTGGGAATCAACCATCTTCTATAAGCGCTCGCACTGTAAAGTATTTCAATAAAAGAACACTGGGCCTCAAAAATGTTAACCAAATGCAACTTTGAAAAAAATATCCTTCTAATTCACCTTGTTACATCCACATGGTCAAAAAACAAAGCAGCTACATCATAAAGAGCATCTGTTGGAACAAGTAGAATCAGCTCCGTGGCTGCCCATACAAAACAGTTTACCAGCTCTACTGTGTTTACAGTTTGTATGAATAAGGGCAACCTCCATTAAACTGTCTATACTCAGTTTGACAGTGATGTTAAAGGTGAAGTACCATAATTTATATATTGGCTGTAATATGGTTAACAACACAGTACAAATGGCAAAATGATCTACAGTGCAGTCATCTGATATTGTTGGATTTCTTTTCTCTTATGAAAGAAAGTTTTCATGGCTTTTTATTGTTAGAAGATGTAATCAAGATGGTCACTCTTGATTGAAGAGGGTTAATTATGTATGTTGAGGAGGAACCATATTTGCAGATCATAAATTAGGTGAAAAGGATCCTTATTTATTTATTTTCATTTCTTCTCCTCTGGGCAAAAATCCCTACTTTATTATCTGGAGCAACTGGCAATTTCAAAATACAGTCCTTACAAATTACGAATTTAGCTTTGCTCCTCAGATCTCAAGCCAATAACAGCTAAGAGAAAGAAAAAAAAAACAAATAAATCCTTGCCCCCACTCACCCTTTCACCACCTTCACAATTCTGTTCCTCAGAAAAACTTGAGAGAACTGGTAAGCTTTGCAGTGTGCCAGAGAAGTCAATGTGCATGGGCTACTTTAGATCAAAGGGAGAAATGCCTACTGAAGTGCCAAGAGCTTCTTCACTACTACACCAAAAAAGTGCCAGCTCACCTTTTCTGCTGGATAAAATATTGCGGAGAGAGATGAGATGCTCTCTAACATGGGCAGGTCTGGGTCGTTAGACATATTATGGAGCAAAAGAATAAATGACTTCCAGCTCCTTTTGGAAACAGCCCATTCTGGTGCACAAAGGCAACATGCTTGCAGAGCAATAGACAGCACGTGTCAAATTTAGCCCTTCAGACTTCGGTTTCTGAGCTGCCTTGACAGGTGGTTCCAAAAGAAGTACATCACAGTAATGTAATTCTCATGATGACCAAGGCTTACTGTTTCTTTCACTTCAATACCCCAGTATACTGGGCCTACTACAGCTCCCATTAACCTTCATTCTTGAGCCAGATGTTAATCAAGCAGATTCCTAAAAAAAAAGTCTAGAAAAAACATTCTAGTCACCCAAGCTTCTTGACCATCCAAGGGCCAAAGCAGCCATCTCCTCTTCACTTGCCCTCTCTGCAAGTGCTATTGATTATTTTTGTACCTCTTTATGGCTGTGATGATAAAAGAAGGCTTTAGGTAGACATCTGGGTTCTTCTAGCATTCCTGGGAGCACATCCAGCATATCCTTTCCAATCAGGAATGCCCACAGGATGAGATCAGTGATCCACTTGCCCAGTTTTATCTCACAAAGTGGCTACTGCAAAAGTTGCTCAAGGACAGTACATGGAATTAGATGCTGAGTTCCAATCTTCATACTCATCCTGCATCATGCTTTTAGATTATGGATGTCATCAGGAACATCCTTACCTATTGCCAAAAGTATCTGCACCTTTTATCCATTAATTTGTCTAACTCACTTTGAACTTCTTGATATGTGCTGACTTCACACTTTCTTGCAACAGTAAGTTGCAGAGGTTTATCACATGCTGAGGACAAACAGTTTTTAAAATCCATTTTAAATTATCTCCTATCAGTTTCAATCCACATCCCCGATCTGGTATTACAGGATCCAGTAAATAAGTTTAGCACTACCTTTTGCATTGCTCTCAATATAGTAAATCAAGCCCATCTCTATTCAGCCCTCTCTCCAAACTGAAGTGAGCCTGCTGTTACACCCCTTCAATAACTTTTGGTGTCCTTACTCCTAGCTTGTTGTTTCAATATTTTTTTTCTTCTTCAAACTACGCTTTTCATGAGATGTGGAGACCATCAAGAATACATGCAGTAATCAAGATGTGGGGGCATAAAAGACTTTCTACAGTGAGAAAATTGTTTTCAGTACCCTTCCCAATAGAGGCAGTTTTGGCTGCAGCTGAACATTGAGCCAACGATGACAAAGAAATGCTACCTCAGCATGGCCAGGATTATCCTAAATCACCACAAAGTTCTTTTGGAGATGCCTGAATTAAGTCCAGACAAGTGACTAGACTAATACAACATGGGATAATGCCATGCAGAGATAGATACTTGCTTAAGCCCTGGAATATAACTCCCTTAATGTAGTGCACAGATTCCTAGATTCTCTCAGCTAGGGAGATTCCTAGATTCTGTCAGCTAGGGTGCTACAATTACAGTGCACTGGATAAAACGGACAGTCCAACAGTCTCTCCCATGCATATGGAACCTTTTCACATCAATACCTCATAGAATCGTTAAGGCTGGAAAAGATCCCCTAGTCCAACCACCAACCCACCCCCACCATGCCTCCTAACCATGTCCCTCAGTGCCTTACCCACACGTTTCCTGAACACCTCCAGGGACAGTGACTCCACCAGCTCCTTGTGGAGCCTTTTCCAGTGCCTCATCACTCCTTCTGAGAAGTTTTTCCTAATAGTCAACCTGAACCTCCCTGGTGTTACTTAATGCCATCACCCTCTCCTCTACATCCAAGATATCCAGAGCACTGCATATGCGGGAACATCTGAATTATCAGTAAAAATCAGTCAGTAACAAATTCTTCCTGATTTAAAACTTGTTTTCAATCACTGAGAAAATTTACCAGTGCTCCATCTGAAGGCCAACGCAGAGCTGTTATTTGACAGAATTACGAACAGCTTCCTTTTCCCCCAGTGCCGCATGTCTTCTCCCTCCCCATGTACGCCACTGATGCGCCTCAAAAAATATTTATGAGTTCTCATTCAAGTACTTCAGCTGATAAATTTAATATCACAATCCCTAGGGTAAGCAAAAAATAAAATATTGCATTGGCCTTCACACATGTGGAGATTATATTACTTCACAATGAAACCCAGCAAGCTGCACGTTACAGCTTTTACCACAGTCTCCTCGGTAGGAATGTTTCAAATACATTGCATATGTGTGAATACAATATAAGCATACTGCATGCTTTGAACACTGTAATACATCAGACACTTCAGGAAGAAGAAAAAAATGCTTTCACCTATCCTGGCTCTGATCTGAAGCCTGCATGGTCCCTATGCGCTCCATTTGACACAGGTGTGTTCTAGCCTCACACAGCGCTACCCACTGAACCAACCTGCAGAGCTATTTTCCAAACTCTTTAAACGTATCCCCAAAACCTCGGCAACTCTGTATCTTATTCATCAATTAAGGTATCTCTTAGAAAGAAAGAAAGCAGACAACGCTGCTCGCTCTGTGCATTACAGCTCTGAGAAAAACAGATTAAAGCAGCCACAGCTGTACAACAAAGCCCTTTGCTTTATGCACGCACATTTCTAAACGCTGTAAAAGCCTAAACATCTGACTCATTTGGATTTTACAAGGGTATCATGCTGGAAAACATGCATAAAAATCGACAGCATTCAAAGGCACTGAGGAGTGCCACGCCACGTTTGTCCCCTCCGCAGCCCGCTCACGGGATCACCACAACACCTGCTGCCGTAACTCTGCGGGAGCCGGGCCCGGACTGCGCCGCCCGCGTCGGCAGCTGCCGCGTAGCCGCAGCAACAGCGCCCCCTCGTGTCCCGCCGGCCGGTACAGCGGGCGGCCTCATGGTGCCCGCCTAGGGGTGAACGCGGCCCGGCGGGGCCTGCCCGGGTGCACCCGCACAGCACTGCGGCTGTAGCCCCCCAGCGGCACCCGGGCTTATGAGCATTTCTTGTGTGACTCGCCTACCTCTGAATAGAAGCCCAACAGCAGAGGTGGAATCCGCATCACCGTTTTTAGAACAAAAACACAGGTGGTTTTCTCTTTTTTTCCCCCTCTTTTCACAGCATAGATGTGGATCACTTTTAGTGTCTATTTTCTCTTTGAATTAAGAGAACTGTAGAAACAACAGTAGGTGACTGTTGTCGCAAGTAATGTGCAGGTCCCAGAAGAGTCGATTTTTTGTTTGCTTTGAGCTTTGTAATCTACCTATGACAATTTTTATTCCTCCACTGACTCTTATGTTCCTTGATAAATTACCTCACTAATGGCTAGAGGACAGTGAGAAGCATTTTGCTGTTCATTTCTTGGATGATTACTGTCTGGAAAGTGATGGTGAAACAGCGGCCTCTTCAGGTTCAACTGCAGATGTTGGGTAGAGAAAATCTAAATGCTTGTACTCACGAGTCTCACTGCCTCAGCCTCTTGCTATTCCCGCTCAGCACTCACCTGTTAATTATGTCCACCAGCCTTCGTAACTACCCATCACTTCGTCTTTCCCACAAATCCAACCCTCACCCTTCAAGCATCTTCTGAAACTGCTCCTTCTCTCCCCCCACTTTTCAATTACATATCAAGTCCACGAATGGAAATGCTTAAAAAAAATCTTTTCACTGGGAAGTTAACAGAGTTGAAAAAAATAATCAGCCCACCATCCCTTTATTCCCAACAAGTCTCAGAAACATCCTTGCTACTTTGAGTTTAAAAGAATGAAAATATCAGTTAAAAGATAAAAATATCTGAATAATTTCAGGCCATGGGAAATAAACTTAGCAAAGCTCACATGTATAAATGGAATCTTACAATTAACAGCTTTTATATTCACAACACTATTAGCTCAGCCAATTACCATGTTATAGATTTTATCATAAGATGACGGACAGCCATACAAAAGGCTCAGTTCCATCGTTATTTCTTGGATATAGGACAGTCTGGCTAAAATCTTTCTTCTCTTCTGAATACGTGAAGACACTCTTCACTCAGCTCCAAAAAGCATTTTTAGGGGCATTTACACATGGTTGCAAGCAGAAGAGACACATTTTAACTAACTTCCAAATTAAAGCTTTTAATATATGTTAAAATCTAATGGAATTTGCTAACCTTAAGGTATATAATTTACTGGGACAAAGCATGGGTGTATTCCACTTCAGACAAGATAATCTGAAGTAGCCTATAAAACTTGTGTACAGAAAATTGCATACATAATTTAGTCACAACTATTAAGGTTTTGACTGATGCTTATTAGTTTTTAGTAAGGTCACAAGAAAAAAAGAAATGCTAGTCTAAATCCATAAAGCATTTAGTATTCTAACTACACTGTCCATTCTCTGAGAGCATTTTTCTAATGAGCTGCTTTATGTCTTGTGGTTTTCTGTGGGTTTTCCTTTTTCAGAGAGGGAGGAATAAAAACACTGCAGTTGAAAATGATCAGCGCAAGTGTTTAATCACCTCTGAAGAAACTGCTTTTCTCATGAGATACTGTTGTGCAGCACCAGAAAGTCCGGGTGTAGGTTGTAGACAGCATACCAGCATGATGTTTCCCTAAAAGCACCACTGATAGAAAAAAAAACACAAAAGGGAGCGGGCTAACCTCTGCTTACTAGTTGAGCAGAATCTTGTATCCCCTTTGCTACCAGTTCAAAGAGGGAAAAATAAGAGGTGACGATTGCTCAGATTGCTGATCTAAATTGAAGTCTCACTTAAATGCTCCATTTAAAAACAAACTTGCACATTTTTTGCAGCCTCAAAAAATAGCAATAGGTCTGAACTCAGTTAACTGTATTTGGTGATTTTTCCTAACCAAGATTAAAGCACAGTTAGACTAACTAACGTGAGGTTCTCTACATTCTGTTGACCAAATTTCATTAGTTCAAAAGACATTTCAAAGATTAGCACTAGCCATCGCTTTATGCAAAATCTTAAGAATGGAAACCTTTTAAGGAGACCTGGAAGAAGAGCAAGGTAACCCTTGCAGATGCTTAGGAGCTTGTCCCACATATGAGGCTCAGCATATGAAAAATGTAAGCTGGTTTTTGTTTCTTAGATCCCCCTCCCCCCCGACAGATTATGCAACAGCTACCCAAGAACTGCCGAGTCTGAGTAACAAATAAGTGAAATAAGGCTGTTACCAGAAAAGGCCCTGAAACTGCAAGACAAGGACTTTATGCATCAAACAGAAATGAATTCATGCCATGGTTGACGACAAGAACATCAACCTGAAGATGCACAGAGGAAGACTGCTCCAAAGTAGTAGGTGAAATTGTACTTGAAGCATCACTCTGAAGAGATGTTGAACTGCAAACCAAGTAGGAGTCAAGAGTACGAATATGGCAAAACTGAAATACAGATGGCATCTTACCGGCTCAAAAGCCAGATGATGCTCCTGTTCACAATGAAAGAAAAGGATCAAAACATGCTGGTCTTAAGAGGCAATGATATAAACTATCTTGCTGAATTTGAAATAATCAGATAGCCAGGATGGAAGAGTGACATCCAGCTGAGATTTTGATTTGGATCTAAAACATATTCATGGAATGGAAAGGTGAAAGTCAGTGACTGCAAAAAGGAGAACTGAATTTATATATATTAAAAAGTAGCTTGCTAAATTCCATTCACATAAAGGCATTTCTCAAACGTGTGCTGACAATGTATTTTGCTCCTTGAAAGAAACAAAGCTGCAGGGTGATACTTTAATACTGTCCACTCAAATATATGGATGAAAAATGAAAATTCACCGCAGCTTGTATTGACATATACCTTTATATATATATTTGGATATCTGAGGGTGTTTCATTTTTTTACTGTGGAGGGGGTTCTACAAAGCCTGACCTCCATTCCCTTAAACACATACTCTTAAAATTAGAATTGTTTCAGTTTTTCCCCCCCATCTGCCTTCGTAAACCTGTCCTAAGCATCTGCATTATGTTATCCAACACACTGGCTGCTAACAATACAATCAATATGAAAGGTTGCTTAGGGAGCAGTTTTTTTTCTTCCCCCTCCCCTCACAACCCCCTCCCCCATCCTCAAAATACAAAGCTTATTTTAACAAAGATTTAAAGTCTTTCGCTGTGTAAAGTGTCTTAGAATCACTTGAATATGGGGGGGAAAAAGGGGGGAGGGAGCAGGGAATGAAGCATACTGGAATTGTAACTTCTTGGAGCAACAAAACAGGAAATTTGCTTTAATAAACATTTGTCTGCACTTCAGCATAAAATATATTTTTGTTTCATAGCTTGATTGTAAAATTTTACTAGGCAGTAACTTCACATATCAGATACTGGCCTGAATGCAGATTATTTCATTGCTTTTAGAAAAGAGCATCTGATCACTCCACACTGGTATTCTTGCAGTATTAAGGCACAAAACCTACTGGTGTGCTTCAAACAGTAAAACTCGTATTCACACTAATCTCAATCAGGCTAGAGTGAAGACAAATATATTCCTGTTATTTACTGAGCTAGAAGGAAGACAAAACAGAGCAAGAATTTTCTAATCAGATAAGCAAAACAGTCTAGGTTGATATGTTCATATTTTCCCCTTGTGGATATTTTTGCAGAACTCTGCCTAGTACCTAGTAATCTTTCAGCAGTATGAAATACCACGTGTTTGGGTTTTTTTTTTTTAAATAAATCAAACAGGTACAAGCATTATAGAAATTCATAGTTATTAGAAAAGCATTGTTACTTTTCCTTACAGAAAGTATCCCCATTTTATGTAATACTGTACTGCTTGCACACTTCCCAGTGAAAATAAATACTTTGCTTAAATACTATGACAAGTCTCCCTAATTCCTTTAGAATTGGAGAAGCAGGGGAAAGTCTTCTGCAAATCATGATTACTCTCAAATTGGTTCTCACCAGTTCATACATTACATGTCCCAGAAACTTATGAGATTGAAATGAAGCAGCACAGTTACAGGTGCCTGGAGGTTCATATGTAGTGTTTCACTCCCAGAGTACTGTACCAGCAATTACAGGATCTACATGAAACAGTTAACGTGAATTTAGGTTATTCCAGTAGTGGAACCCTCATTCAAAAATAACACCAATGCATGACAAAGTTATGAACACGTAGGATCACTACGTAAGACAGCATACCTATCACATCACCTGCCCAACTTTTCTTAAAAACTCCTAAAAATAAACATTTTCTTGCTGACCAATAACTGGAAGAATTTGTATTTACTTGACTGTTGAAAATTTACTGCTGATAACTACTGAGAAAATTTGCCATTTCTTGTTTTTCTTCAGGTTACACGAATCACGCCACACTTCTGTGCTTGCCCAGCATACAGTATCTGATTTGAGAGCCCAAACACAAAGTTAAAAGTCCTTCTGATACTTCAAACCCAAAACAGACAGTTTTCCAGTGTAGAAGGCAAGACTAACAGAGATCTGGTCTGAGTTCCTTTACACCACTGGTTGTGAGGCTGTCAGAAAGGAGATCACACTGTCTGCACCAACCTTCGCACAGATGGAAAAAGAGGCACTGGCTGACAGCTGTGTCATCCATGATTTGCAGTACATAGAACTGGTACAGGCAATTCTAAATCAAGAACATTCAACAAAATACTCTTGTGCTTCTCTCTCATAGGGTTAAGGATAGCGTGTGGTTTAATACAAAGCATTTTTCTTTGTGCAGAATTAACGCTGACCAGCCGTAACATTTTTAGCATTAAATAGAACTGGCATATTCACTTCTCTCTTGACAAAGTAGGCAGAACACTCTCCAAAGAAGTAGAGCCTACAGATGCATGTACACAGCACGGCAACTAATGCTGACAAGCTCTGACCCCTGACATTTATGCTACTGCAGAACTTACTGGCATACTGCACTGGGAGATCCTGAAGTGAATGAGCTCTCCTTGTAATCATTTCAGCAAGCACTTGGCTCCCACTGCACTATGAGCACAACTACTTCCTTCTTAGCAACAAGATGCATGCAGTAAGAGATCACTGCCATTACCCCAGACTCCAAGGGACTGAAATAGTAAAGCTAGGATGCATGCAGCTATTGGAAAGAATGGATGGACGGTATAATCAGCTCCCCCAGCAAGAACCGGTCAAATATATTCCATCCAAGTAGGAGGGATGGGGTCTGTAAGTATCTAGATGCTCAAGCAGTTATGACCTATGACAAAAAGACGTACAAAACACAAGTAGTATAGGCCAGCATGACACACAGATGGCTCTAAAAGAAAATGAGCTTCAGTGATCTCAAAATATGTTTGTTTTGAATCCCACACAGGATGTTCTTGTTAATACTATCTACAGTCCACACACTTCACAACTTAGTAACATTTCTTCAAAGCACTTTCCTAGCTTTCTCCTACACATAGAAACTAAGAATTTTGACCTTGGAAGGACCACCAGTTCAGGCAGAATTGTAACTGATATTTCCAGAGAAAATTCTGCTGAGAATTTTAAGGACTCTACTATGTCTTGTAGGTAAAAACATTTAGTACAGAGGCACATTCAATTACGAAACAATTTCCAGTCCCTGCAGCACACAGGCAATTTAACCTGGGCATTAGCCCCAGTTTCAGACCCCAGCTCCCTCTGTGTATTTAACTATAGTGAAACAGAGGACCAAGGAAAAGCAAACCTTAAATACAATTAAGATTGCCACTAGCACCATAATTTCAGATGACCTCCCCTAGCATGTAGCTGGGAACATTATAAAAATATTACAGCCACATAAGCATAGGTATGCCATGCATTTTCAAAAGGCAACCAAAACCCTTGAAAGATACAGCTCCCAAGGACAGGACAAAAGATAAACCATGCTTTAAGATGTGACAATTTATGAGAGATACTCAAGCTCATTAGCCAAATCAGCCTATTTTTTGTACTACTCTTTCAATTCCATTTTGAAAGGAATATTCTTGCAAATTAATTGTTTAGAAAACTCCAGTAATTCAATGAGATCTGCAACTGAGCATCTTATCTACAAGAGAATTTCTGTAGATTTCAATAGTAATTGGTAATTTAATTGGTAATACGAATACCAGTTGTAATTTGTTTGCAATTAACAGCTATGCATTCCAGTCCTTCCAGCGTACAGGTGCCCAGTCCCACAGTCACATTCATGTCCTATTTATCAGCGTAATAAAGCAAATCCTTAGAAGTCCTATTTGAGATGATTCAATTCACAGAAAATGCAACACACAGGAGAGGAAATATTAAACCTGTTAAGATTTCCAAAAAGGTTTTGCTTAACAAAAAAAAACGTATGTGCCTGACTAATGAAACCAAGGCAAAGGAGAAGTCACTGTTAAACACTGCCTTGCCTGAGCAGTGGGATCTCTACTATTTGGCTACCCTACCTGCTGAGTACACATGCACAATCTTAAGTACACGACAATACTTCTTTTACATAGGTAAATCCATGCAGTTTGTTTCAGAACTGAGTGAAGGAAAACACAATTAGTGTCAAGTTAGTCTCCTGAATAAATTAAGATCTATTCCAAGAATTCCTGCAACATCTCAGAAGATTTGGGTAACAATTAAGGCAGTTCTCCTCATTTGCTTCAGTAGAGGGAGCCAAATTTTCATCACAGATGCAGCAGTTACTTCAGACTTTCCCAAACAAGTTACTCTGGGAATGGTGTAGAAGTATAGGCCTACGTACTGCCAAACTAGGTGCTACTGAAGACCATAATCAATTATCAGCATTTCCGCAATTCAGAAGCTGTGTTAAGTTCCCTAAGTTGCAAGCTTTCATGGTACAAACAGGAAAAGGAGCATCATGGAACAGGAATTCCAATGATTCTCATGATCTTTTTAAGAAACAGACAGAATTCAAATATTAAAGAACTACTCCAAGACCTTCAAAGTCCTTCAATCTGCTGTTACCTTTTGCAACATAAAGAATAAGTCCACCAGCACCCACCCATTAATCACACACACACTGATCAGGCTCAAAATTTATTTTTCATTTCTTGCACTTGAAGTACTCTTCGATGACATCTTTGGCCTGAGATTCCTTGCCATAGTCCTGGAACACAGAATAAACCATTATTATCATAAAGGCCCATTCTGAAGTTTATATTCTACTTTTAAAGGGACAACTAGTATTCTGACACAACGTAACCTCAAGAGAAACCACATCTACCAGTTGCTTTCCCTTAGTTTGCTAATAAATGACTGTTTTAATAAAGGACTATTATATCTCAGTTAAGCATATAACCCACTGGTGCAGATCCAAGCAGACTTAATTTCTGCTTAAAGGAAACAAAATATATAAATATGTAAAACAGTAAGAAGTACTACAATACATGCAGAAGTCATTATTTCTTATGGTGAAGATGTAGCCATCTCTTGGGACCTCAAAGACAACAAAGTCTCTTCAAGGCTCGTACTGTGGCTTTACTTTACCAGTATTGTTTTAAAACATGCTCTGCAAAACATTTTCAAGCTGAGCAGAGACTATTAACTGGTGTTTTTTCTCTTAAGTTTATTTTCTAGTTAAAAACTCGTCTTTAATGCTTACTGGCAAGAGGACATAGAAAGAGCTCATTTCCATAATTAAAGGAGTTAGTATCATCTTACTTTAACAACCACACAACTGCAGCCCACTACTTTGCGAGGTTTCCCTTCTCTGTCGATCTTGCAGAGTCCTACCCATTCACCCAGCTTTTTGTTGTCATCAACCTGCATAAAACATTACACCACATTAGAACTGTTAATTTCTAACATAACTATGTTCAACAGAGAACTGCTGTACTCTCAGAGGTATTGGGTAACGTACGGCTGCTTTCCTCACAAGTATCAGTAGAGGGAGCCAAAGTCTCATCATTGTACAGCTCCTACGTTTTTTAATTTGAAGACAAACTTGCATTAAGACCCTCCACACACCCTACAATCTCAATTTAGTAAGTTATTTTAATGAGTTCTGTTTCTTCATATACAGGACAAAAATACACTTCAACTTTATGATATACTTAAAATACATCTTTATCCATTTTTAGGTCCATGGTTTTTTTATTGTACACCTAAGAGTCACACCAAATTGAAAAGTCATTGCTGCTGTCAGAAATTTCACTTTCATAAACTATATACAGGATTACAGTACAGTGATCTCAAAGGTTCAGCTCTTTATACACTGAAGCAAGTAGATCAGCTCACAAGTATGGTAACTTCCAGACTTGTGTCTGAAGTTCTGACACTCACCTTTATTAGGTTGATTTGGTGTTCTGCACAAAGTGCTTCAACTAGCTTTACATACATGGGCTCATCGCAATTTGAAGCCAGGACACAAAGATGGGCTTGGCGCCTTAAAGGAAGAAAAGGCAAATGTAACCACAAATACTGACCAAACCTTCTTAATAATCAAAACCATGACAAACAAGATTCAGCACACGCATCTGTAGACAGCCACTTCTTTGTTTTTGGTCTTGTTAAACCACTTGGGAATTATAAAATATACTTCTGATATAATCTACTACTACATTCTGCTTCTCAAACACAACACAGCACTAATGCACTGTTAGTTTTATTATGAGATTCTATACCATTTCAGAAGCTTCTAGAAACAACGCTGTATTGATTCTCAGTCACTAGAAAAAGGTGGAATGAATAGATAAACACTAAGTCCCATAAACAACTAGTGTCTTTATTAGAAAGCAACAAAATTACAAGTTGCTTTTTGCCCTTCACTTCAGATTACAGTAATTCAACATTAGGATTATAATTACAAAAGCTTGCATTTCTATGCCAGGTTTTCAAAAGCTCTTCAGAACAATCTTTTCTACTTACGTCCAAAGAAGCTGTTATGACAGGGCCCGAATTCTAATTACGATCTTTGTATACTGCAGTACAATGTTAAGAATATCAAAGGGATACCTGACAACAAAGAGAGCTGTATAGGTCTTCCATGCTTAACTTAATGTAACATGACCACTGCAAACAAAGGCTATGTTCTCTGAACAGCCTTCTCCATCATGAGCACCACTAGAATGTTTAAGAAGTTTCCAAGCAAGAAACATTCAACACAAATGCACCCAAGCCTTGCACAAGTATTATTCTCTTAATACACATTACGTAAATTCTATCTTAACTGAAAAGAATTCTTGACATCTAGTTTTCAGTCAGTTCCATTTCTCCTTCCTTCTCTTATTTGGTATCTTGTCTTAGAGCTTTTTGCATACAGGTTTGTCAGACCACTGTTCTCACTCATAAAAGGAGTGAAGGGGTATCCGACAATTTGTGAAGTCATCACTCAAACACTGTAGCTTTGAACTTAAAAATTATTTAAAATCTGATACTAGAAGCTTGTATCGACGCACGCATACCAGAAATAGTAGCTGCATATTGTATTTAGCACATGCATGACAAATTTAATATCGTTTTGATATAGTACCAAAGCAATTATTTACAGCCGCAACAAAAAAGTGAAGCTAACCAAAAAAGGCAAGCTTTTTTTAGAAAAATTAAATCAAGTATTCCAGTTCAAATCTGACATACATATCAGCCTTCCCAATTCAAATCCTGACCAAGTTTTGGGAGTTTATCTTTTCTTAAAACACAAGGTTCCTGAGCTTCAGGTTTCTATGGTAGCATGCAACCAGTGCCAATCCATTTTCTCCCACAAAACTAATCTATGTGAAAACTCAATGGCACTAAGTTGCCAAAGAAAACCACTAATATTCTAGATGTTGTTGTTCAAGAGTCATTCAGTTTTACACCCACATTTTTAAGTCACAGTTGAAGACACTGAAACAAGGAACACTCACTAACAGAAAAGCATGGTCTTAGTAAAACCTTTTACTATAAACACCTAGACTAATTAAACACTATAATGTGCTTAACACACGTCTTCACAATATACCTCATTCCATTTTGCTATTCACAGATAAAAGAAACACACCACTTACTTGTCCAAGGCTTTGGCTGCTTCACGAATACCACGAGCAAGGCCATCATGGATAAGTGCGGTCTTCAGCACTTCTTGGAGGGCGGTGTTAACGTCCATTACACCTCCAGCAGTAATGCTGAACAGAAAGCAGATATTATTGCTTTGTCCACATCAGTATCTTAACAATTGCAAGCAGAAACTTCTCATTCACCCGCAAGCGTTCAACTGCTTAAAGATTACAGGAAAAAAGCAAATGGAAGAGCTAAACCACAGCAGAAACTGAAAAAGGCAGGAACTTGAAGACATTTTAAGCCAGATTGGAGCACCTGCCAGCTATGGTCTCCTCGTGCTTCCTCACAAAGGGGCTGGCCGCGCATCCAGCCACGCCACCAGCACACCTCACACGGAGCGCCCGCCCGCCTGTAGGAGGCAAGTGGCGGCAGCGCGGCAGGGCCCACCCGGCCCGATGGGCCAGGCCCGACGCGGGGCGCTCAAGCAGGGCGCTGCGTCCAGCCGCGTCTCGCCACCTCCGTCCCCTGCCCCACCACCCTTCCTGCCACCCCCCGCCCCGCTCACCCTTCCTCGGCCATGGCCCTCTCGGTGGGTGCCGCTCCCGCCCGGCTTCCTGCTGCAAATACAGAGACAGACCGCCCCAGTGAGTCCCGGCGGCCGCCCCGGAATCCCCGCCCAGCGCCCCCCCGCCACGATGCCCCGCCGGCCGGGGGGATCCTGCCCGGCAGGCCCCGCCGCCGCCATGGCCGCTCACCCCGCTGCCGCCGCGAGCCACAAGCGAAAGAGGGGGCGGGACTTCCGCCTCACGCTCTTATAGAGTGCGAGGACCCCGCCGCGCGCCGGTGTGGAGGCTGTCCGCCCCGCTGCCTGATGCACCGCTGCCGCCCCGCGTGGGGATGAGGGGAAGGAAATAAACCTCACAGACAAACGAATCTTATATAGGACTCTGCTGTCTTTAAGTGGTGGTCGCCGCATTAAGCTGTAACTCAGAAGCCTGAATTCCTGTCAGGCGCTCCGTGCTAGCTCCCTCGTCGTCACTGCGGTGGGATCCTCCATCTCACCTGTGCCAGGCCTGGCAACCAGTGTGTGGCAGAAAATACGTAGTGTTGGAAATATCCAAATAATTGATCAGGACGGTATCTCTGATAAAAGCAGATTTTATTCGCAATTGCAATGGCGGGCGTCCTGCAAGCAGGCG